>NC_054569.1:2778560-2860206 GCF_017654505.1 Polyodon spathula | reverse complement strand
TACTGTAAGTGAATGGATAGTTTGTTCTGTTAACTTGTATCTATATATTTACACAATGCTGTACAAAATTATTACAAAAATAACTAGAACCAAAGTAAGACCAAAGCCATCCATTCAAATACTGCAACCTGAACACAGCTGAAAATCAAAAGCAGGCGTGCAGTGAACATATCTGAGCGGCACTTGTGAGCGCGGAGAGACGATCAGTGGGGGTCAGGTGATCCCTAGAGACGCTGCAAGAGGGTATGGAGGATTAGTATTGATTGCCTGCGCAAGCACACCGATGGAAAACTGAATCAGCTGCCCCCCCCCCCCCCCCCTCCCACTCACACCACTATCAATCCTCACTCCATTAACACCCTCATAAAACCCACAGCATTATGAGCTGTAAAACGCATTCCGCAGACACGATCCCCTCTTCATTTATTGGGAGCGATCTTTCTGCGGCTGTTCTCTCAATCGTTTGGAGGGAGAGACAGTATGGTATCTATGGTACATATTTGTTCAACAATTACTTTGTCAGAAATTAAGCAAAGTGGTGGATCATGCAGGGAGCTCGCATTTAACCTCAGATCAAATCACTAGTAAACATCAAGCATATTTTAGGCGCTTCCAGTGCATCTGCCTCCTCCTCCCCAGCCTCCATCTCCTTTTTGGCTTCGTCTAGTGGGGAGGATAATTATCCTGCACCCCCTGCCCATGGCTTCCCTCGGCCAGCCTCTCCACTTATCTGCAAGCTAATTCATGGGCAGGGGTACCTTGAAAGGTGAGTCCAAAGGCTAAAGAATAAAGTGCAAATCACAGGTCTACCCCTTTATAACACTGTACTCGGGAACCATAGTTAAGAAACCTTGCTGTTTGTGTTCCGCCTTATAACGTGAATACTAGTGTCAGATTAATGGCATTATGGGGCAAATGGGAGCCATACCGCCTTATAACCTGTTCCACAGTATAATAGGCCACCTTAAGAGGGGGCGCTGTATGTATAATGTACTAGTGTTACCTAGTCTAAGGTGCTGTTACATTTTTAGATGCTTTCTACTAGTCAGATAACAAACACTCCAAGCACACGGAACAAGACTGATTCTGCTTGGGGGAACTTGCTGGGGGCAGTGCAGGTGTAGTTACCTGCTTTTGATATAGACGCCCGGGACTGCAAGGTTAGGGCTGGCAGCATTCATTTGCATGCTGCTGTGCAACAGGAGGTGCCTGCAACCCCCACCTGTGGAAACACCTTGCATTTGCTTTCCATGGTGCACCCAGCATCATCAGGCTGCCATGCCTGCTTTGATACTACAGATTGCCACGGTTGCTTGCTAATAATCACCCAGTATACCGTTGGAGAATATGCTTTCCCAGGATTGCTTTCAGCACAGAAATCAGAGACTGCGGGTGAGGGTGCAGGCAAAGAGATAAATATGATAATATAAATAATCTAATATTTTAATAATATGTTTTTTCTTGTTAATAGTCAAAATCTTCATATGATTTTTTTAACAGATGTTTAAACTACTAAATAAATAAATTAATAAAAAAAAAAAACAAAGAAGAAAATATAACTGGTACTTGTGCTAGAAAAGCCTTTTCTCGATCTCTATGTGAATTGTACAGTATTCACATGCACATTTCAATTTAAAAAAAGCTTCTCACCACAAAGTCTTAATCCCTTTTGCCTTTTAATCCCTTGTGTATCTTTCCCCTACTGGTGGCTTAGACATTGCTGTTAGTGGAAAGCAGCTTCTGGGATGGATTTAATGATACCAGTCTGCAATAGCGCACACTGAGCTCAATTCTGTGTGTGCTGACTTCTGTGCAGCAGCATATAACCCTCATCTGGGCTATTCTGAAGAAAAAACATGCTTAATGCATGCCCTGAACACCAACCCATCCTTATGTGTCATGAATCCAATGACCCATATATGTGTACAAATACTGTCTGTTAAACCAGGAACTACCTGAGGAGCAGACACTGAGCAGCGCCTAGTATCCTGCTAATTCTTTAAATAATGACCCATAGTGTGGTCCTATATTGTCCCGTTCTTTGATCTGGGATAATGTCAATTTTAGATCTTTAACTATTAAACCGAACCAGTCAGACTGTTTTCCTGTACTTCTTCTCCGGTTTGAGTGTTAATGTAGATCATTCTACAGATCTACATTAACATAAGATTATCTTTTGAATTCAACAAATCTAAACCCTTTAGAGCTTATCTCAAAAAAAATGTCCTTCTGCTAACAGGCTAGAATTAAGGGAAGACAGATGGCGAGTCTTGGAGAACCTGATAGGTCATTTCAGAGGAATTTAGTGCTTGTTGTTCTAAAAAAAGACCCTGGTGACTGATCAAACAAATGGCTGTGATTGTTAGAACTCTGCAGATCAATGGAGTGTAGCCTTAATGACGGCCTCCGTTCCTTCCTGGATGCCCCTCCCTTCTGGAGACCAGACGAGGTCTAATGACTTGGAAAGTACTGGCTGGTTATCTAATGGTTATTATCAGTTACAGGACAGCGAACGTCTGTGCGTGATGGAATATCGGCACAAGTAAAAGTGAACAGACTGATCCTAAAAGACAAAGTCTGTTTACTGTGCTGATATAACTCACACACAGACACTCACAGTCCTACACATCTATTATATACTGCTTAATTATTAACACACAAGGTAAAAATCCAGCTATATTTGTTTTATTATCATTACCAACGTTTATAGCAAATTTCATTGAAGAGATGGATGAGGAGACGTGGCTGAGGTGCACGGCTGATTGTGACGTCACTATTTTGAATGGACTTCCAAGAGGTGACTCAGGATGATTTTTTAAAGCAGGTGACGTGAACCGTTTTGATATGGAGGATTCATCCCGGTAAAAACGCACGGTAGACGCCATGAATAGGGATTCTACGTGGTGTCTCATGGAGTACAGAAGGCAAAGCATGCACTCTGATTGGTTGAAAGATACTGAGCAGTCTATAATATCTGGCATGGGCTGATATCACAGGAGCAGTCCCATATTAAGCGATAACAGGACTGACCTTATAGACAGACCTTATATAGACTTTTCTACACACAATAATAATCTTCATGTAGAAATGTACTTTTGCACTCCAATTTCTTTCTTAAATGGATCTTTCCTATACAAAGGTCACACTGCACACCTTTCCATAATGAGATATCATGCGAGAAAAAGTCAATATGCAGATCCCTGCATCTTCTAATAGTTATTGGAGCTGTTGCTAATTCTAATTAGATATTAACCTTGATGGTGTCCCAGGACTGATTAATTGCCCCTTTACGATGATGAGCTAATGTAATTGGACAGTTTTCTTACCAGCCTCTAGACAGCTATGTTATAACCATTTGGGAATTTAATGCAGTTTTGATTGGCGTAACCTCGGCTACCTTGGAATTTAAGCGCTCTGTGTTGACTTTAAGTGCTCTTGGGCCATCCTCTGTATCAAAGTCAGTCTGTGGTTGTACAGACTGTTTGCCAGGTTTAGCTTCATTAGACTTGAGGCAGGACCTGCTCTTCAAAAACATGCTGTCTTCATCAAGACGAGTCTTAGATATTTGGGACAGTTCTTGTCATCTTCTGGCCCCCTTCTCACCCCTGGCACCTGCCTGTGGCTTGAATAATCACTTCTCTGGTAGTGTCAAGCTAGCGACTGGGAAGGTTAAAGCAATACCATCCTCCAGCTCCTTGTTCCCTAAACCTCAGACCTTGATTACCACACATGGCCTGATGTGAATCACAAACACAGGCCCCCATTTCCACTGAATCTCTAGAGTTGTTGACATGTGTAATTCCAAGGCTGGATCTGCTTTCCAAACTACCTTGAATCTCATCAGTTTCAAAATATAAACAGGATTGAAGCCTGTTTGCCACAGAGCCCTAGCTGGCCGTGTTGTATGTGAAGCTGTGTTCCTGGCAAAGCCCCAGCATATTGTCAGAAGCCACTCTGTTGCAGTAAAGATTCCCCAAAGAGCAATTCAGTAAACTAATAAGAGAGCAGGGTAATACGAAACCTTGAATGTTGGCAAATTCAAAAGTTCTGATTAGAGTACATAAAAAGGTGCTAAACATGCTGCTAATGCAATCAGGTTTAATCACTGAAGCACAATAGCGCATATGCAGTGCATTAGGCTGTAACGGTTGCCTCTGTGGCATACCCATTTGCAGGAGAGGTTCCAGCTGTTGCCTGCCAGTTCTAAACAATGGATGTTACCAAGCTACTGAACCCTGCTCAGGGATGTGTCTGGTCGGACTCATCGCACACCTGACCAATAGGGGTTGCTGGAGCACAATGACACAGACTACGACATCCCCTTTACCCTCTGACTGTGTGGGAGTGTGAATAGAAATGTAAATAGGATTCACACCATCCTTGCATGACATCATGCACGTCAAGCAACCTTGCACTTCAAGCAACAGTACACTAAAGAAGGCACAAGCTAAAAAACTGATGAAGGCACTAGACACAGCACTGATGAAGCCATTACACACAGCACTGATAAAGGCGCTAGACACAGCACTGATGAAGGCATTAGCCAAGGCACTCACCACCCCAGGTTATCAAGCATAAATATGGAAAACTCTATCATAAGATATTTACAGTACAAGTACTAAAAACAAACGAAATAAGCAAAACTGATAGACATCTGCAGAACAACACCAACCCTGAAACCGCTAACTCGTGCTGCAATCTCCCCTAAATAGGGGACAAAGAAAAAAGGATGCAATCATCCCTTGAGGTGTTTAAAACCAAAGTTTAACTGACTCACTCACTGCAGATTTAATACAGGCCACTTCCTCTGCGGCAGGGAAAGAAAGGGTTAAACCTGTGTAACCCTGCGGCGCGCTGCCCAATACTGATGACCCTTTCAGAGAAGAAAGAGATCACACACACACACACACACACACACACACACACACAGTGCCTCACAACCGGTCTCACAGCAAGCACTGGAGAGCCCTAGTGTGTCATAAATATTCATATGACAGCTGAGCAGATAGAGAGCTATTGATACAGTACAATGACACATATCTGTCCGCCTATCCCAAAAGGCAAGCTTTTGGAAAGAAGCCCTGTTTTTTTTGTAAACAAGCAGTGCTAAGGAGAATGCAATCAGGGTTCCGCTGCAGTATCTTCCTAATCAACGTGCTGTCCTAGGGTGCCATTATCATCACTGACATTGTCACATCGCAGGGGGACGTGCTTACAACAGATCAAGAGCTGAAACTCAGGGTTTTTGAAAGAAAGAAGGAACAGAACGATGACTTTGAGCCAGTTTCTACAAGTTGAAAGTGTTCTCTGACCAAATGCAATTTCAAAATACAACGCTTAGTCTATTAAAAATAGTCCTCTGGTGTTTGATCCCTTCTTTTTTCTCAAATAGTTTGTATCTATATCTATATCTATATTCTATATCTATATCTATATATATATATATATATATATATATATATATATATATATATATATATATATATATATATATATATATATATATGATTCCTTAGGAGTGCTTCCCAATTAACTGCAATGCATTTTGCATTGAAAGGTCACTTTGCTTAGTTTCCTACAGTATAGCCAGGCATCTATTATGATGAAAGTGTTACTGGTAAATCCATCTCAGTTACACATGTGAGCAGGAGGATGATGGGAAATGTAGTTTTGAGAGGTCCATGCAGGTACATGGGAAGCCATCTTGAGGCAGGGAATGCAATTTAAAAGTTTAAAAAAGTGGTCAAAATGTAAAAAATTTAAACAATACACACATCTTACATACAAAGTTGTAGCAACACATGGGAACATGTGACACAATAAAATAAAAAGGTCCTTATGTACCCTTTAAGTAGTGCCAGCCCAATAATTTTTAGTATGCCACATTTAAACCTTGAATATTATGTTGAAAAACATGAATGTTAAGAAGTGCTGTAGTGGAGAAAGGAAGGTTTTGCACTTTTGTGTGTTTCTAGTGTAGTTTCATATCAAACTATATGCAATAAGATTCTGTAGGGAGGACCGTATTATATATGGAGCAAAAAACATAATTAGAAAATGAAATCCAGTGGCCCAGAAAATATCCAAGGAAAAAGCACGTCCATTTCTACAGCATTTCAGAAGCATCCTGGCCAATTAATCTTCCTGATTCTCGGTTGTCTGTGCTGGTGTTTTAATACCTCCTAGAAGATATAAATATTGACCACATTCCTGCCGGGGAGAAATCTACCGGTAAGCATTCCCCTGAGCTTGCACCAGAAATAAGCTAGAGGCAGGGAACACTGCCTTACTATGTGCATGTGCGTGGTGACTATCAGCAGCATGCATGCCAGTAGTGCTGTAGAAATTGTAACCATCTGATTGTTGATCAAACACATCATGAGGAAAGTGGCAGAAGCTGTTTGTCCGGGCTGTGTCTGCCCAGCAGAGAGGATGCTGAGGGTTAGGTAATGCAATATGGCAAATAGGAATGAAGCCTGGGCTCCTATACCCTTGTGAATTCCTGCAGCCACTTTCCCACAGACTCTCACTGACCCAATGGATATCATTGTGTACACATCTAGGGGTTGTACAGTACATAAGCAATTAAGGTATTTATCAAAACTGAAACTATCATATGCTATCTTATTACCATAGTTAATATTCTTTCCAGAGTTCTCTTGCAATGCATTGCACAAAGGAGACAACATTTTTAACAGTGCAGGAGAGGTTGACATTTGCTGTGGCTTGCAATATTTCTAAATGCGACAATGTTTGTTTAATTTATTATAACGTATAGGGTTTATTTAGTTCTGCTGCATTCTCAGTACAATCAAAGGCAACCCATTACCTCTTAAAAGGCAAAATACCATGCTCTCCAAGCTTGTTTATCACTTGATATCGGTAGTGTGGATAGGGTATTTCAAGCACGCTTTCAAGTCTGAAGCGTTTTCGGGGCAGATGGAACTTGACTTGCACTGTAATTTTCCACTACGCCTTTGGCCAGGTAATTCTGTGGCAGTTCTGTGTTTTGGGCTTGTATAATGAAGGCTTTCTCCTCAGCACTGAGCTGCTCCATTACCTCTGCTCAGTAGCGGATGAAACCGATGGGCTAAAATGAAGCTGCAGAGTGTTTTATACAGAGCAGTAAAAAGCTAATAAAAGCACATTCAGAGCAAGGTTTTGGCTGGCAGGCCTATCTTATTCGGTGAAGAAAACAAAAGGCCTGTATACACTTAAACTATTTATTCCTAATCCAATAGCAAAGGCCTGGGGTTTTCTACCACGAGGACGGTGCCCTGGTTACGCTTTCCATTCCAAATCCCTGCTGCAGTTGTTTTAATAACTCTGACTTGAATTGCATTATGTTGGTTTCTTTTGGGATGTAGAAGAAAGTGGCTATTGCAGACTGAGGGAATAGCTGCGTTTAGCCTCTCTCTCTCTCTCTCTCTCTCCCCCCCCCCCTCTCTCTCTCTCTCTCTCTCTCTCTCTCTCTCTCTCTCTCGCTCGCTTTTACTTAAAGAGCAGAACACTGGGCTTTGCATCCTTGATTCATAGAGAAAAACCCAGGTGGCCTTTATGTGATGCACTTGAAAGGTGCAGGCATGAAACAACTGGAGGCTGCAGCGTACTTCAGTTCATTCGCGGGGCAGGAGCAGCACAGGAAGCTATTTGTTTCATGCCCAAAAGAGTACGCACTGAGACTGCAAGATGGCTTGGCACGTATGCACTTTTGCAATGCATTGTTTTGGGTGACTGACAAACAGCTGGGTTAGGACTGTGAAACAACGATGTCAAATGAATTGCACTGGAGGCTGGACTTGGAATATATTTTTGATTTGCTGTGTATGGCATATAGATTTAATGCAGAATAACTTACATACATTGTAATATACTGTACTGCATATATGAAATAATACAACCCATGTATTCCGTCTAGCAGAGCCATACACACAATCAGAGAAACCGTGTTGGTTCACATGCTGTAACTAGCAGACCAATGCTTCTGTATCAATTTTATCAGTTTAATTAAGATGCCATCCACCAGGACACGTTGGAATCCCAGTTATGTGCAGATTCAGAAAAATACATAATTGCACATTACTATTCACCTTTACAGGGCGAGGGATATGGATGCCTTCATTTCTCTGAATCATAAATGAAAGGCTCCATTTGCACAAAGGTCAACATTGGGCAGAAATGTTGGCCTTAGAGAAGATTAACTGCACTAAAGCAGAGGGCTTCTTTCAATATTCACTCTGATAAATCTCCCTCCACTATGTGGAAACCAAGTCATTATAGCTGCATCCTTCATTCACAGCATCTTCACATTTTTATTTTGCTCATAAGGTTTTCTGTGGTACTTGTCCTAGCTTTTTCTCATGCTCATGCTGCTCGTTATTCTGCAGCATGATTTCATTCATGATTTTAGAGTTGGGCTCTCTAGGAAGGAGTTTCTGGAGGATGCTGTCTGAGCCTAGATCATGCACACAGCGAGTGGATGTCTTAACCGCTTTGCAAGAGAGGCTCTTCTGCAGGTGTGGTTGAAAGATTTTACTAACCTCAACTCCCCACTAGGGGTCAGAATCTGTAACGGCAGTGTGATACACAGCCTGACTCCCCGCTAGGGGTCAGAATCTGTAACGTCAGTGTGATACACAGCCTGACTGCCGCTAGGGGTCAGAATCTGTAACGTCAGTGTGATACACAGCCTGACTGCCCGCTAGGGGTCAGAATCTGTAACGGCAGTGTGATACACAGCCTGACTGCCCGCTAGGGGTCAGAATCTGTAACGTCAGTGTGATACACAGCCTGACTGCCCGCTAGGGGTCAGAATCTGTAACGTCAGTGTGATACACAGCCTGACTGCCGCTAGGGGTCAGAATCTGTAACGTCAGTGTGATACACAGCCTGACTGCCCGCTAGGGGTCAGCCTGACTGCCCGCTAGGGGTCAGAATCTGTAACGTCAGTGTGATACACAGCCTGACTGCCCGCTAGGGGTCAGAATCTGTAACGTCAGTGTGATACACAGCCTGACTGCCCGCTAGGGGTCAGAATCTGTAACGTCAGTGTGATACACAGCCTGACTGCCGCTAGGGGTCAGAATCTGTAACGTCAGTGTGATACACAGCCTGACTGCCGCTAGGGGTCAGAATCTGTAACGTCAGTGTGATACACAGCCTGACTGCCCGCTAGGGGTCAGAATCTGTAACGTCAGTGTGATACACAGCCTGACTGCCCGCTAGGGGTCAGAATCTGTAACGTCAGTGTGATACACAGCCTGACTGCCCGCTAGGGGTCAGAATCTGTAACGTCAGTGTGATACACAGCCTGACTGCCCGCTAGGGGTCAGAATCTGTAACGTCAGTGTGATACACAGCCTGACTGCCCGCTAGGGGTCAGAATCTGTAACGTCAGTGTGATACACAGCCTGACTGCCAGAATCTGCTAGGGGTGACTGCCCGCTAGGGGTCAGAATCTGTAACGGCAGTGTGATACACAGCCTGACTGCCTGCTAGGGGTCAGAATCTGTTACATAAGGAACAATTGGAGCGGTCCATCAGTTTCAGTAGAGAGGTAGCAACCGAGAGCTCCAGGTTACCAGGTTTTACCAAAAGAGCAGCATCATGCACGCTCCCATCTCCAGCCCCTCAGAAAGACATTATAGTGTACGGTAAGAGAGCCTGCAACAATTACACAATGTGCAACTCATTATTACTTTTAGTGTTCAGGGCCTTCGTACGCTCGGTGCATCAGTAAGGGAACGTGTGGAAGGGTAAATCAGTAGTGATCGGCATACAACCTTAGGTTGGGTGTTAGTTATCAGAGTGGATATAAATGTTCATTTGCTGATATGACCCTTGGATATGCATTGACTCTAACTCAGCACTCGCCCCAGGGGAATTGTTAATTGTGTCGTAAATGTAGGCTAATACTTACTAAATCTGCACGTGGTATGCAAATCCAAGGATAAACAAATTAAACCAAGCATTTTTCTTTCATTTTTGCCGAGTGTGAAATTGCATTTTGGAACGCCAGCTTGTTATTTATATATGTATGTATTTATTTATTAATTAATGCAAGGAACCAGTAGAGGAATAGCACCAGCACTGAATGGCTCATTCTAAAGTACTGCTAGGCTCTTATTTAGATTTTAATATCTGACTGCGCTCTCTCGTCCGCTGTCATACAAAACTTGACCATGGCACAAGAAGCAGTTATGAACACTCAGCTTCATAGGTAAAGCACCAGGGAGCCACTAGCCACTAGCTGTACACATTTCCAATGTCAATTGGCATCTCCCATTCACAGCCGGGATTATGCGGCTGGAGTTTAAAAAGGTAAATTAGCCAGCTGTGAGTTTCTCACTATTTTCAGTTCTTTTTTTTTCTTCTTTGTGCTGCAAGGTCATATCATTTTTCTTTCCTCGTTCTCTGGCGGTTGGCTGGTGCGGCTAGACTGGATTGAGTTCATTTGGATAGATGCTAATCAAGGTGAGAAATGGCACTGCTGGAGAATTCAGCTTTTTAAACCCATCTGCTCCCTAGCTGGCGCCAATCATTTTTAAGGTCATGCTCTGGACAGACAGGATGTTTTTTCCTACCTTGATGACTCAAGGTAGACTCTTAGTAAAGGTTAGCCTGCCATAAAGCAACCCCAACCACGTCACGTCTATATGAACTCTACAGGGTCCAAAAACTGTGACCACAAAAAACCAGAGCCAAGGACTGAACCCTTTACAAGTACAATGTTATCCAGTGATACTTATGATAACTTGGGTTCATTTTTGGTGTCATTCCAATAATTTAGTCATTGCTATATCACTGCAGACACTGTGCTGTGAAAAAACCTGGCAGCGTTTACATAAAACCATCTGAGACTTTCCTTTGTATCAGATTTCATACCAGCCAGAACGGTTTAAACCGAATCCCAGTCTGAGAGGTCTGAACCGGCCATTCTGCTTATGCACAGTTATATTTATCAAACAGAGCTAGTGTTCCTAGATCTTTTATCAAGCTTTAAAACCCCTACTACTTCAGTCATTCAGAGCTAAAACAGTGTTCCAGAACAAAACAAAACTTACTTTTGATTCAAATTAAGAGTACTTGAAATTCACATTTCATTCATTCGGATTATTCCTAACGGTGCTGCTTATTCACTCACCACTTTGGAAAGATTCAGCCCAGCTGTGGAGAAGATCTGAAATATTGAAAGCAGATACGATTTCAAAGACAAAACTAGCATGTTTGTAAAACAGATCCTTGTAAAACAGGGATCAAGGGAATGTAGCTCTCACATCTGGTCAGGAAGCTTTTGGGTATGCAGAGTATTTGGCTACAGACTTAATTACACAGAAATTGGGTAGCATAATGCATTCAGTACATCGTGAATGTTGTTTTGGGACACTAGGATTTCACAAAACTTCTATTAGCTTAACCTCACAAGAAACTGTTCAGATGGTTTCTTCATAAAAACTGAGATATCACGAGGAAACTGACAATATGGATGACCAGTTCTGGTTTGTCAGTTTTTGGACAGCATGTATGGTGAGCATGCTTAGAGGTTCAGAGAAACAGAAACGTGCCTTTCTTTTCCTCAATTAGCCCATGTTCTAAGATCCTTTTTTTTTTTTTTTTTTTTAATTCTGCCAGTAACAAGACACTGAATAACCAGTCCTGTGCAAGGGGCATCCGTGGACATCTGTGCTCCATGTGCCAGAACTCACCCTCTGTGACTGTCGCCATGGCGATAGGGGTGAAACGAATCCTGTGTGAGATGCCCTCCCCAGCATGTACTCCCAGCAGCCCTGCCTCTGTGGCGGTATTCAGGGGCTAGGAGACCACGTCATGGTCAATTTGCACAGCACTCAGAGGCGTATTTAATGTTGGTAGGATTATTTATACTGTAATCTGTTCATGCACTTGACTGTAAGGTGGAGCTTGTCAGTGAGTAGGGATGATTTGTAATGTTCTTAAATAAAAAGGCAGGACTGGGTGTATTTTTAATGCCAGAACTGGGCATCATGAGGGGGACCTCTTGGAGAGCTGCTGGGTTGTTCTTATGCTCACTGTTCCTCATTCACTTGTGGGACTGGATCTCTCGGCATGCTGTGATGTTTTCTCCCGAGCTCAACAAAGTGTGCAGCTGTAAATGTGTTATGAGGAACTTGACAGCACTGCTCTGCTTTGTGCCGGAGCAAAGGCTGCTACAGTACGTTCAGTAAACAGCATCCTGATCTGCTCTGCTCATTGAGCCAAGGTGAAGAAAACACTTGAGCCCAATCAAGCAATGCAACTTTTTGTTTGTGCCGCCACCTCTTGCCAAAGCTCTACTGATTCCACTCAGTGATCACAGTTTAGTCACACATCATTACAGAGCCCTTCTCCAGAAGTTAACCTACCAGACAGGCTGGCGAACGAACGATTAAATCAAGCCTTTGAAACTTCACAACCACATCCCATGACATTCAAACTCAGTGTTACAATCCCTTTACTTCAAGAGCCAGTTGCCACTAAAAATATGCCTGAAGTGTGGCTTCCCCTTGGAGATACTAATAGCAGTTAAAATATTTGTCCACCAATGGCACTGTGTGCTGTTCACAGATCAATGTGGATGAATCCAGTCTTAAATAAATAACCAATAAAGCTGTCCTTGCCAGGTCTTGCCATTTTGCTGTAGATCTTTCAGTTTCCCTGGCTTTATTTTCACAATGGGTCCTGTGAAACCCATTCACCCCGCCACCCCAATTCAAATTCACTCCCTGTACAACTCGAAACATGAAACTCGAACTCTGAGTGGTGTCAGGTGGGATCCTAACACAAGAGGAATTTTTGAACTCTACAGAACATTTATAAGAGATTAAACTGCGTTTGGGGATCAGTTGATATAACGCATGTAGCATTTCTCTAGCAATATCTAGGATGGATGCTGAATTTATTCACTTTAATACAGCCTGCACTGAATTCTGACCTTTGAAAGTGCTGAAGAAATTTATAGAAATCTGTCCTCCCAGGTTATTTAAAAAACAAAACCGTTAGAGACCACACAGACTAGAAACAGTACAGTAAGCAACCCATGTATTATAAGTGAAATCACTGTGTGTATATATATATATATATATATATATATATATATATATATATATATATATATATATATAGGGATGCACCATTATTGGTTGCCGGTAGATTTGTATAAGTATACAGTAACAGTGTTCTAAAACCATATGGCCATTTGTTATGCCTGTGGAGAGATGTTCCGGAACATGCTTTATCATCAAACGATTCTAGCATGAGATCTCGGGAGGGACAGAGACGCAGCAGAGGGACACAGTCTGGGCTGTTTTGTCATTTATGTAAAATATTTAGTCTGGATCACTGCAGAGGCCTGTCTGCATTCTCTGCAAGGCCAGAATAAAACAAGCCAGCGTGATAAACAGCGAACGCGCTGAGAAAGAAGTGCCTCTCAATTCACGTGTAGAGCGTTTGGCCTTGGTGGTAACTCCTTCAGCTGAGGCATCGATGGGCTGATGATGGCCTGACCACTAGATGTGAACGAATGAAGCACGTCAGAAAGGTTAAGACCCTTTTAAAGAGGAACGCTCTTCATAAATGACATAACAACTGCAAAGCTAATGATTACTTTATAATAAGGTCAGTTCTTTATCGTCATTGATTTGGGATAAGATGATGTCAATGTAAGACTTACATCTTGAAATGACACATACTGTTCATTATCTGCCTATTTCTGATCCTGCACTCATCCATTTAAAACTGTAAATAATGCCTCTGTTGTTCTGTAAAAGGCCTTGTTCCAGTGGATGTCGGACGCATTGCAGATTGTTTGCATTGTATTGTTGTTTGGGTCTGAACCCCGAACAAGGGCTTAAGGGGTTGGGGGTGTCTATAGTTTAATTTAGAGACCCCTACTGTGTGACAGAGAGAACTGGCTTTGTTGTGAATTCAATGCTCCCTGCTGCATGGATCACGTCTTTCAGCAGCTACACACTAGTTAATCCATGAGAAATTGTACATTTAAACAAGAGCCCTTATAGAATTAGTGTAATAACTCAAAGCGAAACAATGGAATAAGCTGATAAAATGGTACCTGGGTCATTGACAATTGTTTTCTCTCATTGGGGGGTTGTGTGATGATGATAAATGACACCCTCGGCTGGATTGAATGGGTAATCACAACCATGTCCTTCTGTACAGACACAATTACTTGTCACATCACTTATTCACATAATCATTTTCATTTGTCAAGGATTTTGTTTCGAGCGAGCAAATTATTGCAAATCAAATATGAAAGTTTACACGGTGGAAACCGCGGCAACATGGAACGAAGTGCTTGTTTACCGTAATTACAAGTTCTTTTAGAATTACAGCTGGTTCTATTGCCGAATGCTTGAAGCTAGTGATGCATTTTCTGCATACATCTTATATCACCTATAAAATATTGGCAGTTGACATGTGAAGTTCTGAAATAACGTTCTAGCAAACAGGGATTTTCTTTTAAAAATAAAAACAAATATAATTGATAATTGAAATGTAATCCCAGTTACAGACAGTACAGTACCTAATACAATACCATGCATTGTTTAAGCAGAAAAGACATTCTTACTATACCATGTGCTTCTTTTAAAAGTCCCTTATAGAGTTTCTTAGATAATTTAATAGTTACTAAAGCTAGTTTAGTTTACGTCCCTAGGGCCACTTTGTCACAAAGTGGCTGATTGCCCTTGGGCATGCATCAATGAGGCCATGCACGTCAGGCTTACATCAGACCTTTTCCTTTGTTTCTAAGACTTGTGTCATAGGAGGTTTCATACAGTAGTAGCTCAAGCAGATCTCTCATATAGTCCAGTGATTCATCGGGGAAATGTCATTTAGACTGCTGAAAATATACCAGGATGACATGGAGCAAGGAGCAATCAATGAAAAGCCATCTGGATCATGTGATGACGACCACCCTCTGACCTTTTGCAGCCGTTCAAAACATTGTTCTGTTCCTGTCTGGGCTGAGCTCAATCTTTCCAGTTTAACTGCCTATACCTTTCCGTCTGGCAGCACATCCTGGTCATTCAAAAATGTAAACGCCTTGACAGAACACTGCTTTAGAAACAGTTTAGTTCTGCCAATCACGAGTCAAACAACAGTTTCAACAATGCATTTATAATGATGTCAAGTTTTGCTAAGAATGTGGATAATAAACATTTTTTTTTCCCTCGTTTGCACTTTTACTTTCTTAAAAAACTATTTTCTTGCTTCTCAGAAACATGTTTGCGATTCCATTGCGCTTTTTGCTGTGTTCATTTATTAATTTGTGTGAACTTGTTGTAATTAATTACCCACATCTGCTTGTGCACGAGGCGTGAAGTATTCATTTAAAGCGTTGGGATGGCTGGAGACTTCATTACGTTTTCTTTTAAAAAGAATAATCAGGCATCACCCTTGTTGAGCGCTGTAGCATTCATCCCATTCATGGAAGATCTGAAAATGAAGATGGGCATTTTGAAAATCAAAACCACAGCACCCAGCTGGTTACAATGGAGGTTTGCATCTTCAATTACAACCTGAAGACTTGCGTTCACTCACTGGTTGGACGGTTGTTTGCTCCTAATTAATGTGGATATGAAAGAGGGTTCCAGTTACTGTTGTTAATCTATATACAGTATATTAAGTTTAAGATTGCTGCAGTAAATCTTTCCAATAGCATGGTGTGTTATCACTCGAACCTCCGTCCCTTTGTCTCAAGTCTAAAGCATCCTCATGTCATTACAATAATACCGTTCTTGTTAATGTCAATGACTTTAATAGATGCAATAACACTTCAGCACTTCTAGCCACTACTTCCCCACATTGCTTCTGCGACTATCTCACTTTAATCATGTTTGCAACTGATAAAGCTGCGGCAGGAACATGTGCTGAATATAATAAATATCTCAACTGCTGTCCACATTTTATAAAAGACAAAAGCATCCGTTTCACTGTATAAACAATTCACCACATCAGTATACAAGTGGCTTAAATAGTCAGGACAGAACTGATGTGTTATGTGTAGCATTGCATTCCAAGCAGTATTTAGAATCTGTAATTGCTGATACAGTAACAGAATGCCAGAACACTTCAGAAGTGTCCTCTGTCTGTATTCCAAGAACAGGGGGTTCAGTCAGGAAACTCAAGCGCTAGATTATTTATTAAAGCTTACCCTAGACAACATACTACATATTTTACACTACATTAAGTAACACTTTACATGAAGTATCTTTATTTTCTGTGTGTTTACACAGTAGTTACTTAGTAAATACAGGTGTGCTCACACATAATTACAATGTTATTATGCATAGTTACAATGTACTTAATGTGGAATTTTTTTCACGCTATATGTAAATTCGCAAATATATCAGAAAAGGGTTAGGGTTAAGGAGTTAAGGTTGTGGTTATATCGTGCAAAAACATTAGAGGCACTTAATGTAAAGCGTTACCTGAGATTTTTTTTTTTTTTTTAAAAAGCTCTGAGAAAACAACCCTAATTTTCTTCAGATGAACGTGACATGTAGCATCTTGTGAAGAAGACACATCTTTTATCCGTTTATTCATTTTGTCACAGCTGGCAGGGAGAGGCGCAAATGGACTGAACGGGATTGTGATCCCTGCTCAGTCCTCAGCTCAAACTCCTAATTCTTTCTTTTCTGACATACGGCTAGGGCTGGTGGAGGGAGGCCTCATTAAATCTGCCCCCTCCTTTTAGAAGTGCTCTCTTTGATTTGTAAGCTCTAGGGTTTGTGGAGTCGTTTCACAGGCACAGTTACTCGTTTTTGATACACGGTAATAAGTGTGAAGAACACGTTTGAGTGCAAATCCCATCCTGGCGGTAGATGTTGCCTTATCAAGATATTGTGCTATTACTTCTGCTGTTGTTCTGTGTGTATTCACCCCACACTCCAAACTTCCCAAAACCATTAAATCACACCACAGAACTTGTTGAAATCTGACAAGAATCTGAACAAGAATCTGTGCTAGTCTTGTATAATTATTCAAGGGTTGAGGGAAAAATATTCTCTTCTTCTTCTTCTTCTTCTTCTTCTTCTTCTTCTTCTTCTTCTTCTTCTTCTTCTTCTTCTTCTTCTTGTGTTAAAGCCTCTCTCTCTCTCACACACACACACACACACACACACACACACACACACACACAAGTGTGAATAAGTAATGGAACATGTCAGTAGTATTTAAACTGCAGTTAGTTTAAAGACCTCTTCTATAGGATGAGACTCACGTATTCCAGTATTTAGAGCTATAGACTGTTCTGATTGTTCGCAGTCAAAGTTTCTTAGTAGTATTTGTATGAGTCTCTGGGTTACCAGCACTAGATTAACCTCCCTGTATGTTACTATGTTAATACGTGGTTGTTGTCAATGCTAGTGATGAAGTGTCTTTGTGGGCTAGGGCAGGAAGACGTGCTCTGCAGCTTATTCAAGCATTTTTGAGTTGACAGTTGAGTGCAGGACTCTGATTGAGCAGTTGTATAATAGACTGAGTTGTGGTAAGCGGCTGGGTTTATCAGGATCGACTCCTCCCTGGAAACATGACTTTGAATGCTTAGTGTATTTGCTGTTCTGGTGTCTGTATAATTGCACACTTGATGCATGGGCTGAAGTATCAGGGCAGGTTCAACCCTTAACCCTTTCAGTCCTGAATAATTTTTGTCGAGCTGAAGAATGCAGAATGAATTTATATAATCCAGAAAGGAACTCCTTAACTGAGTACGCATGAGAACAGGACAATCATATATTTTTTTACACATATTTTGGTAAAAGGGACTGAAGTCCTGTCAGTCCTTTAAGAACTCTGAACAGAACTACGATAAGATGAGACCTTGAGGTCCAGGACTGAAAGGGTTAAAGAGATAGGTGCTTGGGGTAAAACATCAACTAAGCTCAATTGTTTTACAAATTTCTCAGTAAAGTTGAAGTGAACTTGAATGATACTTAACAGTGAATTACCCAAACTAGGAACAAGGTTTGTATTATCTAGCAGAGTTTGCTCAAATGAACACATTACAAAGCTGTTATAGCTGGAAGCATGGAGTTACCATTGTGCAGCAGTCACAGAGAACATGGCCAATGCACAGCCAATAGATATGTGAATGGCTTCAGAGTGTCTTATTTTGCATTGCTGAGATGCAGTTACTGCTGGAGTGCTCACAGCATGCTACCATGCTGCACTGCTGCTGGAGTGCTCACAACATGTTTCCACACTTCTCTCCTGCTGGAGTGCTCACAGTATGCTACCATGCTGCACTGCTGCTGGAGTGCTCACAACATGTTTCCACACTTCTCTCCTGCTGGAGTGCTCACACCATGCTACCACGCTGCACTGCTGCTGGAGTGCTCACAGTATGCTACCATGTTACTCTGCTGCTGAAGTGATCATAGTATGCTACCATGTATGCACTGCCTCTCAATTGCTAATACCTTTTCAAAGAGATGCAGAATAAATGCATTGTGTCTCCATTGACTGTGTATTTGCATATTGTTCTTACACATGATATTATACATATGTGTGCACAATCACAATGTACTTTTTGCATGATATATGTAAGGGTTAGGCTAAGAAAAGGGTTAGGGTTAGAGTTAGGAACATTACAACCATGCATAATAACACAGTAATTATGTGTAAGCACACAGGAATTAGAGACACAGTGTAAAGTGCTACTCTCATATCTTTTCAAAGAGATGCAGTAATAATTCGGTGATGTAATATTTACACCCTGTTCCTTTATTGTTTTTAAAGGTCGACAGCTTGCAATCTCATGATATCCATTTTCATGCACTGAGCCTGGGAAAGGTTTCAGTTGTTAAACCTGTGAAATGGAAGCTCAGGCCTGCTGGCTGATATTTAAAGCATCTCAGCTGAAAGTTTCCTGGAGGGGCTTTCACAGCCTTCCGCATTTGTATACATTTATTTTTTTGTTCGCAGTGAACTGCTAAAAGGTGAACTTTCGAAAGAGTGCTGTAAGGCAGACCCCCTGGAAAACTGCAAACGTTTTGAATATTCATACATGCACAGAAACTTGTTCTAACACAGCTAAGGGGTGTAAAGCTGTCATGAGCATTTCCATGTGTACAGTACATGCAAAACTGCTATAACTCTAGCAGTACTTGCACACAGTGGAGTTATATTACAAGGGTCCACTTTTAGCTTGGAAGCTCACGGTAAGCGTATTGAGGCACGGTGTTGAACCCACAGCTTTTCAGACATGTAGTTCAGCTCTATGGGGGATGGATGGAGCAGCTCCTAATTGCAAAAAGCCCTATTGTATTTAAACAAAAGCAACACGGCAATGACCCGCCAGCTGTCCTTGCTCCCCTGTAAACTCGGGGAACATAAATACAATTGGCATAATGAGATTATTATAAGACATTTATTAATGTTGAAAGACATACATGTTAGCCTAAACCATGATCCCCGTCTGTTTCAGGGACTTAAACTGAGGCTGTGTTACATCAAACCCAAATTCAATTTTATAATCCTATATATATATATGTACAAGGCTGTCAAGGGAACCTCCCTTGGCTGTCACTAGATGGCACTATCAGTCTCATCTGGATCTCTTGATTTCTCAGTTTTCTAGTTATTAGCTGTTATTATCATTTCAGTTAGAATGTACCAATCCACATTAAAGAAAGAAAAAAAAACATTCTTAAGCAAATATCAAAGGTAATAAAGCAATAGCAGTCAATGTACCAAGGCTATTTCCTGGGAATGAGTTACTATCTAGGAGATTGAAACTTCTGGAGAAAGTTTTCAACTTTCTGTCAGGCTTATACTTGTAAATGTTTTACAACAAATAATAAAAGAAAGAAAGGATAGCAAGCACAACTGGATTTCTTTTATCCATCCATTATCATTAACCACTTAATCCTTTACAGGGTCATGGTGAGCCGGAGCCTAACTCAGCAGACACAGGACTACACCCTGGACAGGACGCCAGAAAACCCACCCAGACACAGGGAGAACATGCAAACTCCAGACAGACAAACCCCTGGTCAGAATCAAACCCAGGACCTTGCGTAGGGAGGCAGCAGTGCTAACCACTACGTCACCGTGCCGCTCAGATTGCTTTTATTTTGTACAAAAACATTTAAACAAAACTTTCATCACCCCCTGTAAAACATCTGTGTGAAACAAGTGACATTATACCAAAAAACTACTTGTGCTCTAAAGCTCTTAGCAAACGTATTGCTGCACAGCTATTGAAAGACAAAGTATTTCACTAACCAGTCACATCTATAAACATGTATGGTGTTGGATTACTATAATAAATGCTATGTGGCTGGCAAGAATAGGATTCTGCAGGAAACTTCCCAGCCATGGCAAGGGACAAAGGAAAAGTCTGCATGCTTATTTAGCAGCGCAAGAAACAATAGTGGAGCACAAACCAGTAAACTGTACAGTGCTGAGTGTGTGTGCGGGGAGTGAAAAACCTCAAGCTGTCTGCCGCTGCCAGTTACCTCAATAGTTTAACGGATGTTGGAACAGGCAAACTCTCCTGGTTTACGAGGGAGTCTTATAGTTACAGGAGAGGGAGTAGATTTAAATAAGTAACATGAAACATAAGAAGGGAATTGGCATGGGTTTGCTGAACCATGTAATGGTGTCTTTAGTGTGGCTCTGTTAGAAGTGACAGATTGTTTAGGAGCTGTCCAAAACAGAAAGAAAGAAATCAGAAAAGAAAAACTCGTTCAGAGCATGCGTTTGCTGAATGAAGTAGTGCCACATCCAGATCTCAGTATAACCAGAAATAGGATTGCAAAAATATTATCTGCAGTACACACACACAAACACACACACACACACACACACACACACACACACACACACACACACACACACACAGGATAGGAAGACTTGCATCCTAGACAGGTACTATGGCACTTGCAAGATTTACAGATTTCAATTTATGACAACGCACTGGGTCACAGGAAAGGTGACCAGTTTGATAAGAGCCCTCTAACAATGGTTCATTAACTACTCTGACAGCCAGCCCAGATCACTGAGCTTATTGGTCTGACAGTCACATCTGCTGGAGCTCTTCTATTGAAAAAGGAGCCGCTTGCCATTCTCACACATGCATACAAAACAAAACCCTGACCCTGTTTAATTAACAGCGTGCACACGTTGTATTTATAGATCCGAGCAGACCTTCTACACCCGCAATGCAATGCCCAAGGGTTGAGTCCAAGCAGGAATTTAGTGATTAATAAGTTGTGTCATAGAAACAGAACGAGATTAATGCACGGCGGCAATCTGAAGTATTTTTTGCATTAATACTAAAGGGACCCGCTATGTTAATCTTGTCAGGGGCTCATTAAGAACAGGCTCCCCCAAGTCATCTTATCTCATTACGGCATGCCGCACCAGGCCCATTGTTTACCAGGTCTCTCCTCGTCAAACAAGTGACAAGTGGAATGCTTGGGTACGGTTTTCTTTTAATGAACACGTCCTTGTTATTGAATAGTCCTTCCTAGTCACATCCACGCAGGGTGCAGTTACCAAGAAATGCGAGGAACCAAGAAAGTACAAAGGCAGCGTCTCAGTCTAGAATGCCTTCTCTCTGTGTACAATACCAAGCAGAGGTTGCATCAGGGCTAAATTAGAGCCGCGTTTGTTTGCTGTTTATAAATCACTGAGGGAAATACAAGCGAGAGGGTGCACCGATGTTGGGATAACTGTATTTCACTGATGTTGGGATAACTGCATTTCCTTTCCTTTCCTTTCCTTTCCCTGATCTACCGAGGCATCAAACACTTACAAGCAATGAGATGAGTACCAGTACTGTCAATACAGTTTTGAATGGGCAATTACAGCCCCTGTCCCCAGCTGTGTGTGTATAAGGGCTATGATGGTCATTCCTATTAACCAACACACATACATAACAGGCACATTCTGTAATGTGTGGGGCCACAGACATACGCTTGTATAAATAACTTGTGCAGCATTGACTTAATAAGTCTGCTCTATGATAATGCAGCAATCTCCTACTCTCGTCTCAGCTTGTATCTATATCTGCTGTAGCATGCCCACTACTGTATGTGTGTGTGTGTGTGTGTGTGTGTGTGTGTGTGTGTGTGTGTGTGTGTATATATATATATATATATATATATATATATATATATATATATATATATATATATATATATATATATATATGCATTACTAGATATTGCTGGGCAGATATCAGCTGATTTTTAAGATATTAAGCTACAGAGGGACATGACAAGATAGCAACACATGTACTGTACTTGCATATGCACTTACACATATACAGAACACACACACACACACACACACACACTCACA
The DNA here is from genome assembly GCF_017654505.1 of Polyodon spathula. NCBI lineage: Eukaryota > Metazoa > Chordata > Actinopteri > Acipenseriformes > Polyodontidae > Polyodon > Polyodon spathula. Next base: position 2,837,862 of record NC_054569.1, on the reverse strand, counting down.
CACACACACACACACACACACACACACACACACACACACACACACACACACACACACACACACACACACACACACACATTTAGACACTGTACAATTGCAATGGCAGGCACATTTTAAATACAGTTCCGTTGCATTCTCTCTTTCCAGTAGCTCCAGAATATAAAAGCCTCCATCCATGCAGAATACAATAAAAGAAAGGCAATCTTACTTGGAGACTCCAAATAGTCAGCTATTCCCTCCACATGCTGAGCAAGGGCTCCCATGCATCCCTAAATCCTTTTTTTCTTCTTTCTCTCTGTCCTCTGTGCTCTGGCAAACACTGGCAGCATTCAAAGCATCCTTTAATTTGATCCCAGTATTAACTGACAGCCGTGTTCAAGTCACATCAAGCCTGGTCCGGAGCACTAGCAGTAGTCAATCTTTTTTTTTCCTTCTCTCTTCTTCTTTATTTATCCCCCCCCCACACACACACACAAACCGAATCTGTCTTCTGGATGTTTTTTGTTGTTGCTGTATTTTTTTAACGCTCCAATCAGGGATCTCTAAGGCTGCACCAGGCTGTCGTAATGGAGGTAGAACACTAAGTGTGTAGACACATCTGTGAATGTGTTTATATGTGAATAAAGTAGCCTCTTAGCAAAGGCAGAGCCCACCCCCCTTATAGAAACGGGCTTTGCTAATGGCCTGTACCACTAATGTACACAAGGGTGGGTGGGAGTGTGTGATGTGTCTGTCTCTATATGAGCCCACTCAATGTGTTTTCACAGAACTAGTGTGGAGGTCCCCGTGCCGCAGTGGTACATACCGGTTTTCAGGGAATGATCCAGCTAGTTCCATTCCAGATAGTGCTGCTTATCCGTTGCTGCTGTTTCTTCCAAAAGCAATCTGATTGCTAGTATTAATCTATCATTAACCCCTCATGCATTGTGCGATGGGGAGATGGAGACAGGCATGCTAGAAGATCTTTCTCTCTCTCTCTCTCTCTCTCTCTCTCTCTCTCTCTTTCTCTCTCTCTCTCTTTCTCTCTCTCGCTCTCTCTCTCTCTCTCATGATGCCTCCTCCTTAGCTAATGTTGCCCATTAATTCAGACATCTCTATCTAAGTGATTTAGCATCCAAGAAAAAAGTAACAGTTATCAATGGCTAAAAAGAAATACATCTGTTTTATTTAACCAGATTGAAATATGCGTCTGATATTTAAAGATATATTATCTTATTTCTTATAACTAATACAGCCTTTCAGTACTGGAGGTCTGGGTTCGAAGAACCTGCCAGTGGGCTGACCACGACGACAGTGTTACGAGCCAAGGTCAGTTATCTACATAATGACCGCTGTGGAGGACATTAATGCTTTCATAAACCGTACCAATGTTTGTTTGGGTATCGTTTATTAAAAGGTGCTTTTAGGTTTAATCTCGGAGTGAATCTCATTGACTGCTTTGAGTTTATGCTGCCGCCAATGTGTGCATTCTGAAATCCTGTTAGCATTTAGAGGGCATCTACCACAGGATAATGACTGCTCTACTCATGAGGAAAATGATTATTAATATTATACAACTGGACAGTGAGCTGTGGAATTTGGTGTTGAGCAGATTGGTTGCTACTTGCTGATAGTAGGATTCCACGTCCTTATCCCAGATTACAAAAGTGTCAGAGACCAGATTATCTCTGAGGAAGACAAAGAGAAGGGAATGCTTCCTAAACACTGGTATAGCTCTTTACATTAATGCATACTGCAGATGCATCCACTCCTGAGTGCTTGTCACCCGCTGGCTTTTAACTCAAATCAGTTTCTTCAGTGACGACGTGTTTTCATGCTTTATCTGGCACCAGAACTGCCTGATAGAATGACAGCCTTGTTATGCACAGTTTGGCGTATGTTATGCCAAATGTATCATCCCAATTCTAAGTCCCTGGGTAAGCGTTTCCTTACTGTAGCGTGGAGACTATAACTGAACACACTATTGCATGTGTGCTTTCACCAGGACATTATACAACCTCATCTCTAACGCCATAGATTTTACACTATTCTTATTATTGTTAGACTATCCAACCAGCATTCTGCATTAGTAGCGAGTCAATCCATTTGGTCAACAGAAGCCCAGCTAACGAGCAGTGTATTTAAACAATGGCACAACAACAGTGAAACACATCTTCCAGTCCAGACAAGGGGATTGTGTACGCTATGCCAAGTCCATTATCTGAAGTGAAGCAGAAAAGGTTCATTTGCAGTGTTTTTTTGATTTTTTTTTTACAGGGTTGTTTGTTCCCCATGCACACTGGTGCTTCTAGGGGGCTGCAAGACCCTGCTTTCGAATCGCATCTGTGTCACAGCCATGCAGTGGGACCCCTGAAGCAAGCTAGCCCTCCTGCTGATTTATGGATCCCAGTTGTGCAACTGTTTTTCTGATTTACATTTTCAAAGTGCAATATCAATTCAGCAACGTCAATACGGCAGTGACACAGAGAGAATAATTGAATCGCTGTTTATTCTTATAATTACTGACTTGGAACACTAATGATCTAGGATCGTGGTGTATATGATATTCTCATTATTCAAGGATTTTATGTGGGCTCTTTGGTAAAAGGCTGAAAGTAATTTTCTGCCAGTTTTTTTAATAGCTTTCGTAACATTGCTTGGTATCTGTATTACTACGCTACTATCAGTAAATGCTAATTTAGTAACACTTTGTCATCTCACATAACGTTTGTATTCCCTGTTTAAATAAAGGCTAATAAATATAAAGTCGAGAAGCATGAAAGTGAACCCACAGTAACGCACAAATAAAATGATTAGTCTTTTAGACAACATCGATATAATACATGACAGAATATTTTGAGAGATTGTGCTGTTGGCATGGAATTTAATTAGCTGGATTAAGTCTGAACTTGCTGGCCAATCTTTCACCATTATCTGAAGCAGCGTGTGCGGAACGGTTTACTCTACCATGGCTTTCAGGTGCTAGGGGTGAAGTTGAAGACATGTTTAGCAATTAACAATCATATATCTGAGTTTTTGAAAAAGCTATGGTACTCTGAGGAAAAATGACAGTGTCTGTGGACAGCAAGAAAGGGATTCCTCCTATAGCACAAGATCCAAGTGCGACTGTTCCACACACATGTGCGCGCACACACACACACGCACACACACACGCACGCATGCACGCACGCACGCACGCACGCACGCACGCACGCACGCACGCACGCACTCACGCACACGCACGCACACACACTACATTGTACTTCGCAAACATGATACTTAACCGGAAAATAATTGCTTTGGCTATTTTTTAGCAAATCGGATTTGTGTGGTGCAAATTCCTTAATTACTCATACAGTAAAAGACCTCAAAATAAAATCTCTGGTTAATCAAAGCAATTTCATATTGTAACTAAAAACAACCATTCCTTTTACTGTTCAACCAATACAAAGCATACCTCTCTTATTGACTCAAGCGATTGATGTGCTCAGAATGAAGCCACTAGCATGATCACATTTGTCACTGTTTGTGGAGAGGGCTGATTGTCACAGAGAGGCAGTGTTTAGTTTTAAACGTACAGGCTGCAGCAAAATGAACTGTGTCTCATTTGAAATTATTTATTGTGCATCCTCATTTTGCTGAGTCTGTGCAGATGTGTCAATACAGTTTGAAAAACCACACTGGTGAAATTCAAGACCTGTGCATCTTAATGGTCTGGCACTTTATAATGTTGTGAACCCAGCAGCCCCAGTTTGCATCCCCCATTTCATCATAAATGGAGCGTGATTCGGACAATCAGAAGGCAGCATTTGCTAAATTCAAAAGCACCTCTAATTTGGTCAACATTGTTTTCACTCATATTTATCGGTAGCTCAATAAATCCAGATCAACCAGCGTTCTAAGACGACACAATTCAATTTAAAGCTTTTAACGTCGCCCCGGTAACAACCACAAAACAAAAAAGATTGAAGACAAGCAGCAAAAGAGAAATCTACCGACCTGAAAATACAACTCTGGCCGAAGGTTTTGCATCACCCCGTAGAATTAACAAATTTAGCTTCAAGTCGAAATGAAACCTAATAATATTAAAATAATATTACATTTGAATTACATATCGTTTTCTAGTTTTACATAATGTTAAATAAAATATCTAAATTATGTTGATATAGTTTTTAATTTTGTCTCAATCCTAAAATTATAGGTGATGCAAAAGTGTGACCATAGCTATACAAAAGCCATTGTAAAAGTAGGCAGTTGTGTAATAAACGTGTGTAAATCATGGCCCACAAGAACAGCATTGTGTAAACGATCGTGGGTCCGTGATCCTGCCCAAATCCTTCCAGCAGCCTTAACTGATAAACATTACCTCTCTGGACAACCGGGGTCTGTTCTCTTATTTTTTTGCTGATCAATAGCTAAGGCTTTAGAAGATAGGGGGATGAATTGCTTATTTTCTTTACAGCCTTTTAAGCAAGCCTTTTGATTATGATCATTTCATTAAAGGATTATCTCTGCTCAAATGTGCTCGCCGCAGGAAGATTTAGTCCTGGATTGGCACAGTAATTTACTGCTTAGATTCAAATGAGCACAGTGGACATGAGCCCAATTTATATCTTTCAAAATAAGCTCCTTTAAGCTAAACCTTAAAGGAGTGCCAGGTATTGTATTTTAGAGCACACAAGCAGACTGTACATTGCATGGTGCAACCAGACTTCATCCAGATCACCAGATTGTACGAGACAGCATGCTTTTGTGTACCCAGTGTATTATTTCTGGAATTCATTGACTCCTTGAATCAGTGAGGCTTCTTTTTTGTTAAGTTCAAGCACCTTGTAATTACTTCCTGAAAACTTTGACCATACTGCAGTAGTGGCTATGAGGATTAGTATCTTCAAGATCCACCCTTTTGCCAATATTGATGTTTAAAATAGAACTCTGGGTGTATGTGTGCATTATTGCATTCAAGTAAGTAGGGATGTTCTGCTCTTGCATGGCTGGATAAATGTTATCCTAGCAGCATGCGCAGCCATCCTACATGAAAAATGACCTAAAAAAAATTAGTTGCATAAAGGGTTTTATCAGAATGATGACACTGAACTTTTATTCATTTAGTAAGAATTGAATATTAGGATACCCACAATTGGTTGATGTACTCAGATAACCTTTAGCACATTAGAAGTGAATCACGAACACCATTTAAGATAAGCTTCTACATGAATTGCACCGCTAATTGAGAAATTAAATGTCAGCGAATTTGACTTGAGATTCAATTCATGGAGATAGAACTGGAATGGAAAATTGCCTTCTGTTATCAGGGTCTGCACACCTGGAACCATTCTCCAGAGCAACTCTGACCTGCTCCAGCTCACACACAGGGTTTCCCAATCCTGGTCCTGGGGGACCCCTGTGCCTGCTGGTTTTCATTCTCAATTACTTAATCAAACCCTTAATTCAACCAATAATGTGCTTAATTAGACCTTTTTATTGTTCTCAGCTCCTAAAAAGTTGCCGATTTCAAGTTACTGATTCAATTGTACAGTTAACTTGAAATCTCCAACTGTTTAAAAGCTGGAAACAATAACAAATGGTCCAGGATTGGGAATCTCTGCACTAGACAATGATTGGCTTTGTTTAATTAGAGCTTGTTTTTATTCGCCCAAAGGAGATAAAAACAAACAAACAAACAAGCAAACAAACATATTGTGTACAGTTTTCAAAAGCAGTTCTTTCAGAAATATATTCAAACTAGATTTTGGATGACCCTCTCGGCTCCACTAGAGGCTTAAACACTTTGTATTTCAAGTCCTATTTCTCTTGTCTATTTCTCTATGTCTCTTTGCTTGGTCTCCCCATCTCCCCTGCTCTGCTCCCATATCAATCACAGGGTTTATATCAGATTGCAAGAAACCAGATCAACATCTCACTTGACACTTGGCAATCACGAATATGAATTAATGTTACAGAGCAACTCAGCTTATGCAGCTGATGGAAGCTTCAGCCAAAGAAGCCACGGCAGGTCCACACGGCCTCAGACACCCTCAAGATTGTAGGGCTCTTTGTTGCTACACGTGGCTTTAGTGTGACATTTAATTAGCCCAAGCTTGCTCACCGATCTTTCATCAGTATCTGAAGCAGCATGTGCTGAAGGGTTTACTATCCCGTGGCTTTCAGGCGTTAGGGGTTTGAAGTTAATTCATTCTGAAAATGGCAATGGCAGTCTGGCTGAAACCACCGTCAAATAGACAATACGCCTGAGGAAAGCTGGAGTAAGAATTACTGCATTCTTCCAACGATGACTAACTTATCAAGAAACAGTTGCCTGTGAAATTAAATGACATTAGCAGTGTATGCAGTGCACCAGTGCCCGTCAGCACTGACTGCTTTCATTAAGCCCATGCAATAATCTGCTGGGAATGACATTTTTAGGGTGTTTTATCCATACCATTCTGCATATAATTCATCCAAAAAACAATAATCTTCAAAAAACAGTGTTGTGAATATGCCCCTTCGTTTCTTCTTTTATATGTGTCACGGTATGTATACATTAGCTTAGTAGATGCGACTGCTGTCTCTTTAAATGATGGGTCACCCTTTTCTCCTAGCATCCTACAAGCGTAATCTTTATGTATAGCATTGGGATCTAAATGATTATAGATATTGTGGTTAAAGTCTGAATTGCTCCTAACATGTCTGCAGCCAGCAGTTTGAATAACTAGACTACTTAACCATGCATCGAGAGGATTGGTTCTGTTACTTGAGGGAACAGTGTTGAGCAAGTCCCTTAAGCTAACACATACTACAGCATCCTGTCTCCTCAGACAATAGCTGTTAAAGGGGGAGTTGACAAGATCATGCTTATCTTGGCCATATGTAACATTTGTAATGCAGACGGGATGGCAAAGTGAAGATGAATTCATTTGCAGGATTCTCCATCAACTTGAGTTCATCTGTCAGGTTAGAAGTGGGAAGCACACGTGGTCAGATTCATCTGTGCTCATAGTGACAGGTCTCATCACAGAACATGTTTAAACCCCCTCTCGAAAATGACATTGCGCCCTGAGACTTCCACGGTCATCAACCCAGAAACAAGAAATCTTTTACAGGTTAAAGGACTATGAAAACTGGGTAGTGTGATGACCTTTTTTTTAAAAGTCATTTTAACCCTTTATTACTAACCAGCAACCTTGAGCTCTAAAGAAGGGTTTTAACCACTATACAAAAGATCCTGTTTGCATAAACCATTCTAGAACTTTTAACCTTGTCTCATTGACAATACGCAACACAGTCTGTTTGAACAGCACAGGTTAAATGCGCCACGTCTGCTTATTCTTTCTCTGCTCCGTAGCTCTTGGGCCTGTTTGGCTCTCGTCCCGTTTTCTTCTTTTGAATTAATTTACTTTGACTGTGTTTAGAAAATGAGTGTGCCTGTGTTACCAAGGTTAGGCTTGTGTGCTGATAATAATGGGCTGTCTGGTGAAAACTCAATCAGCATTCACCAATTACTGGCATAATTAGTGAAGATTTTGAGATACAACCAAAGCAGCCGCCTGCTTTTAATAATGAGCATGGATTGGGCTGGAGATCGTGCTTCTGTTAAGTACTAACCCCGAGTGGTTTTTAGTATCATTGACAGACCAATACGAGTGTTCCTTATCACAGAAATCTTGCTTCTGTCTGGTCTCATGCTGGACCAGCTAATCTCTGAGCCAGCCAGTGAGCCAGGGAGTCAAAACCATTCAGGTTACAAACAGACATTGAAAAAAAGACATCAAAGCATGTGTATTGTATTCATGCTTGTTTCATATTTCTATATTACAAACGGAAAAGGTTTAATTTTAGAAGTATGGTTTTGTATTTGTAATTCCTTTGTATAAACATATGAAACCAAACCAAACAGACATACAGCATTATATAAAAGAATACAGAATCACCCAAAAAATGAACATAACATGAAATTAAATAAGATAACATACAGTGCAGACAAATAAAGGGAAATAAATGGATAAATATACTCAATGCTATGATGCTTGGTGGTTTAACAAGAAATAGTACATTGTTACTTCATTAACTATCAAGTAAATGACACGACAAACAAATTATTAGATTAAAATAGAAATAAGTGAGTGTAGTGACTATGGCATCAAAGGCGTGTAAGCACCTCCACTATTTGTTTTCAAACCTACGTGCCCTTGACAAACATACCGAAACACTGGGAAGTCAAGCCTGGGGTATTTTGCATTGTAAAACACGTGACAGTGTCTGAGGAGGATAATATTTAGGGAGTATGAGATTTGTTGTCTGCATTAAAAGTTGTCTCTTATTCCCTTAACTCAGTATTCAGCATGCAGAGGCTCCCCTTTAGCAAAGCTTGAGGTTGCAACAGCATCTTTATTGCTGTGGGAATTAGCTGGCATAATGACTGGTACATCGCAGAAGGCATCCCTTTTTAGACTGGGTACGCTGGGCATAAATCTCCTGTTGTGTTAATGTCCAGGAACGTTTCTGAAAGGCAATACTATCCTTGTCACCGGTGACTAGAACACCAAGAACAAAATTTACAATCAAGACATTAGCTCGTTGATCTCAAAACTTTGTCAATTCGAGTCTTAATGGAATAATAATTCAGCATCAACTGCATGGCTTAGGATCCCCTTCCATACCCTTTGTGTAAAGAAGTGTCTTCTACCCTCGCTCCTAAATCTGTCTCCACTTCAAGCTGTGTAATGGTTTCTGTGCTGTGCTTAAAGTATCTGAAACCTCAATTTGAGATTTTACCTTGTCTCTGTCAGACGTTTTCTGCTGTTTTGGGGGGATGTCACAATTCAAGTCAATCTCCAATAACACCAGTGCTAGTCACACAGTGAGCTCAAATCAGGGTCAGATGTGCTTTACAGTGCTTCACCTTTTTGACTGAAAGCATGAAGCTGAAGTGAACGATGATGGAAATCGTGACCAAAGGGACTGAACTTTCATAACTGCTGAAGACAGGGGTTTGCCTTTTCAAGGCTGTATTGACTGGGAAGACCACATGATTCCTTAACTCAGGCGATTGTAGAAAGCTTGATGAAAGCGTTCTAACATTTTCACACGAGTGCCTATTGTTTCTATATGATGGATTACTGACTGGAAATTGAAATTGAGACACACAGAGGTTTTAATGCAGATGGGTATATAGAAGATATAAATGACCAACACATTTGCACACTGCTGCATGGCTACACCCTTTATGCACTGCTCTTTGCACCTAACACTGTATCCTTCAAGGTTCTTAATGTTTGATTTGCTGTATTGATTGCCACACCAGTAAAAGGGGAAGGAGAAAAAAATCAAAGATCGAGAACATCTTCAGAGCAGAAGCAATGTGCCTGCAGCCTAATAAAATATTGAGGTTTCACAGCACTAAACTATGTCAGCGCTTTCTAAAAATTAGTTTTTTACATTTTATTTATAGTGCTACAAAAAGTTGGAAAGTTCTGCATAAACTTTTTAGGAGTTCAATAGCCCTCCTTTTCCCTCACCATTTGCGAAGGCTTACCGGGGTGATATTGTGTTGGTGTCTAACGCAATGCTTTTTCTTAATTGTCAGGATGCCTGTGCATTAGTGATATTGGAGGAATGTTGAGTTCATCTGAATATTGCTTTCTATGCCGTGTATCACCTTAAACCAGGAATGGATGCTATAAATCATGTTAAAATTCCTTTGAAAATACAAGCTTCCACCTTCTTCAGATAGCATGGCAGAAATAGCCAGGTAGAATGATGCTGTTTAAGTCTGCAAAGCTGCACAGTGACTTACAGATGAACGTTCTAAGAACGCTGTGACACAGACATTTCCGAGGTGGAGTTCCGATCCTAAAAGGATGCATGTCTTCCAGGTTGAATCCATGGTATATGGTGGCTGTGATCCCACCCTTTTTCTTTATTTTACACTGCTCTTCTGCAATTCATATACTGAAAATAACGTTTTTTTGGGGGAACAATCTGAAGTGCAAAGCGCTGCTGAATGTCTGTACATCGTGTAAAGGGATGTCATCTCTATGCATTGATTTTTCATGCTTACTATCAATGCACGAATTGGCTAGGTCTAAATCAAATAAAATTAAGGACATGCTACCTTTTTCCAAGTAGAAATGACGACAAGCCCATTACTGTAAAGACAAAGAATGTGGGCAGACTATCAATATTTTGGAGAGCGGCATTGACCTGAATCTTCAGCTGACAACCCGTGGAGATAAAAGCTGTTTGAATTCAATACGCCAGGGAAGCTGCAGTCCAGGTAAATTACTGTCACTCAGCAAGCCTGGCTGTGCTGTACTGCCCTAATGAGGCATTTGCTGGCTGCAGACAGATACAGCCTGAGAATTGATGCCCATGGCTCACAAACACCACTTCTATTGTTGTTTATTTATGGGATGATCAAGGCAGCAACTGTTAGATATAATGATCCGATTGGTTCCCTATCTCAGAGCCCGGTCCTTCAGGAATCAGACATCAATCAAGGCCAGGCCATAGGAACTATCAGTCCCTAAAATAGGGTGAATATATTATAAAAGAACTACAACTCACATGGTTCGTTGTCCCTTTAAACCAGGAGCCAGGACACGGAAAAGGAATTTTATAGCGCTTACGTTGACTTTTAATAAACACAAACAAATAAACAAAATACAAACACAAGCAAAACACCTAGCTACTTTTCGAGCACTAACTATACACATGATCTTCCCTGACTAGCACGGGACAGCTAAGCTGTTTCCCAGTCCACAAAATACAACACACAGTTTCACAACAATACCTTTTGACGGTTGCACACACTCACAACCAGACTCTTCACACTACAGTCTTGAACAGACTGGCTGCTAGATATATATATATATATATATATATATATATATATATATATATATATATATATATATATATATTTTTTTATTTTGCATTTATATGTTTCGTAATGAGAGAGCCTAGTTTACAGCAGCATAACTATTTCTCAGTCTTCTAAAAACTGACTTTTTAAAGCTCTTCAGCCTAGAAAAAAGAAATCAAAAAGTGCTTGATTAAAGTCTTTAAAATCATAAATGTTACAGATACAGTTAGCCCAAGACACGACTTCAAATCTAACACAGAGAGAAGAAGACGGAGGCATACATGGAAGTAAGTTTAGAACAGGTAGGAAGCACTTGGGTATACAGAGAGTATAAATGCATGGAATGGCCTACAAAGTGTACAAAGTTCCCCCAGTAGGGGAGAATGGTGAGCTAACAAGGAACTGTCCTTGAGGGGCTTGATTGTTTTTTAATTTAACTGAAGCAATATTTTGCACTGCTATATTCATATGTTTTGCTGACAGACTCAGTAACTCGTTAATTGCTTAGTAGGAATATCAAATGAGATGATTCCTGCTCCCCCTTGGTACATTAACACAGTCCCTAATGTCAGAATCTTGTTTTGTCAAACAGTTCACATTTTAGTAAACAGAGTTTGCTTCTTCGCTGCCTGTCGCTAAGAGGTTTTGGTGCGAAAAAAAAACACAACAAAACAAAAACAAAGACGCTGCAGATTTTAAAAAGTGGCATTCAGACTTCCGAGCTGCTGGGTTTTAGGGGTAGTCTGTATAGAAAACCATAAATCTAATTAACGTGTCAGTGGGCTGACGGGATATGCATAGTTTACTGAACCTCTCCTCCCCTCAATAACAGCAACTTTTTTCATAGAAATCTTTATGTAAGTAGACAATTGTATCAGAAAAGGGTTAAGGTTAGGTTATGAATAGGGTCAGGGTTAAGGCTAAGATTAGGTTAGATCACACAAAAAATTGTACTCATTATTCATAATAACATTGTAAGTATGTAAGTACACATGTGTTTACTAAGTAACTACCATGTAAATACACAGTAGTGAGAGACGCTTCATGTAAAGTGTTACCAGCAGGACACAGAAAGGCAGAAGCCTTGCACATAGTTAACACCATCCATTTGCTCCACTTCTTTGAGTCATGAAGAAAAGCGAGTGTTACGTGAATCTTTTTTTGAGAAATGAAACGTTTTAAAGCATCATACATAACGTTCAGTGTTTTACACATCCCTTGCATCAACAAAGCACTTGTCAGGACAAGATGAAGATTGTAAAGCACACCAACATGTACGTCTTTAATCTTCTTGGAAATTCCTTCAGTGACGGTGTATACTGATTGATTTGGAGACCCCTGTGTCATCCTCAGTTTCATTTCACTCCTGAGATAAGCTGTAAAGATATTCCGAGGACAAATCTATTGTTGCAGTACCTCTAAAGCCCTTCGCCACTGCTAATATATATCCAGTAAAGATGTATTTATTGTTGAAGCCCCTTTCTTCTACTCCCAGGAATTTATGAGCCCTGAAATGAAAGCACAATCTTGCAGCTTGAGATATACGTTAGAAGGATTTATCATTTCTGGTGCGTTTAACCCATTTCTGGCCCCTGATTCATCATAATCGTTCAAACACTGCATGGAATACTAAGTTTACACAGACAATATAACAGGTATTTAAAAGAGGTGACAATTTTTGAGTTTATATTGATATGTAACTGGGTAATTTGTAATTTTTAATTGTTAAGCCTTCTAATTTGCAGGATTACGGGTGAGGGTGGGGGGGTGGGTGTCTTTACAAGCTGCAGTATAAGTGTAATTACTCATTCCTGAATTATTAATATGATCTTTTAAACTGTGTTTCCATGGAATACTAATCAAGATGTAAGCCTTATCGTATCGTACCTAAAAAAAATAGCTAAACAGGGAGAGGGAGAGGGAGAGGGAGAGAGAGAGGGAGAGAGAGAGAGAGAGAGAGAGGAGAGAGAGGGAGAGAGAGAGAGAGGAGAGAGAGAGAGAGAGAGAGAGAGAGAGAGAGAGAGAGAGAGAGAGAGGGAGAGAGAGAGGGAGAGGAGAGAGAGAGAGGGAGAGGGAGAGGGAGAGAGGAGAGGAGAGAGAGGGAGAGGGAGAGAGAGAGGGAGAGAGAGAGAGAGAGAGGGAGAGAGAGGGAGAGGGAGAGAGGGAGAGGGAGAGGGAGAGGGAGAGGGAGAGGGAGGGAGAGGGAGAGGGAGAGGGGAGAGAGAGAGGGAGAGAGAGAGAGAGGGAGGAGAGGGAGAGGGAGAGGGAGAGGGAGAGGGGAGGGAGAGAGGGAGAGAGGGAGAGAGAGAGAGAGGGGAGAGAGGAGAGGGAGAGAGGAGAGAGGGGGAGAGAGAGGGAGAGGGAGAGAGAGAGAGAGAGAGAGAGAGAGAGAGAGAGAGAGAGAGAGAGAGAGAGAGAGAGAGAGAGAGAGAAGGAGAGTTGGATCTCTGTACTCCTCGAACCCCCCGTCTTTGACTGACACTAAGCTGACAAGAGGTAGTTTTAAAATGAAAGCATGTCATGATGATGAAACGGAAGAATGCCACCACAGTAAATGTATGAGAAAATAAATGCACAGCCAAAGTGCATTTAGAATAATGGCAGGGTTATAAAAAAGGGAAAATATTAAAATATTATAGCCGTAAGTGATTGTACTAAACTCAGGCATTGGTAACATTTTACATTGTGTGTCTAATTACTGTGTATTTAGCAACTCAGTAAATACATGTGTAATTACACATAATTACAATGTTATTATGCATAGTTATAATGTACTTAATGTGTAAATCTTGTTGCACAATATAATCTCTAACCCAGCCCTAATCCCCCTTAATCCTAACCCTAACCCCAACCCTTACTCTTTTCTGATACAGTTGGGTTCTTACATGTATCATGCAACAAGATTTAGACAATAAGTACATTGAACTATGCATAATAACATTATAACTGTGTACTTACTAAATAACTACTATAGAAATCCTAGACACTTAATGTAAAGTGTTACCAAGACTTTAACAGCACAGAGCGCCTTAATCTGTTTTCTATCTGACTCACACATAATAATAATAAAAAAAGATTAAATATTCAGGCCTGCGAATTAGTGAAGGCATGATAAATCTACAATTAACTATACACACGGCCTAGCAGTGAATCACCCAGATAGATGTAATTAGCGAATCGTGAAAGAATGAGGGGGCGCTGTAGCAAAACATTAAATGAGACGAGCTTCACAATGTCTGGAGCGACAGTTTCCTGTTCGTCCAGGACGCCCATCTGAGCAATACAATTATACAAATCAGTGTGCTTTTACATAGAGCTCTTCATGCAGCACATCCCAGGGCACTTTCAAACCAAACCAAAATAAAAACCATCGGCCAATCAATCCAGCTCAGGAATAGGCTAACAGCACCAACTATGTTTTTACATTGGATGTAAAAGATTCGACCGGGCCAGCATTCCTGACGTGACTTGGGACAGAGTTCCAAAGGCAGGGAGCAGAGCAACTAATGGCCCTTGCCCCTACTAATTTTAGGAGACTTTTAGTGACTGCCAAAGGTCATCGTGGGACATGTCCCTCCGAATCTTTTAGATGTTTCACCCCTTATCTCCATCAGCCTTTGATCTTTCTTTTTGCAGAGAAGAGAAAACTTATGAGTGAAAACTCTTATGTGACATCACAACACACTGTAGACCCCAGGACTTGAACATGATACCCACCATACCTAAAATATTCATTATCTTCTTATTTGCTGGCCATCCAGGCTCGCTCGTGCAATTTCGATCCGTCATGAGTTTATTTTAGCATCCCGTTGGCAGTAACGAGTGCTGTTCTTTTAATACGTCACTAAAAGCGATTTTCAAAGCGCTTCTTTCATTAACTCCTGTGGCTTGAAAAGAGGACGCAATCATGTTAATGCTACAAAATGAGATCCAAAACACATTTGAGAGGGCTGAAGAGAACAACCTGAAATATACAACTTAGTTGTTTGGCTATAGTTTTGTAAAATTAACAGGTATTAATTGAAGACTGGAGCAAACACTTTGAAAATATGGCCTGCACACGTCAGTTATTTAGTTTCTGTTGTTTGTTAGACCAGCACGACAAAACACAGAACAGTGAAATGAAATTCCCGCAGAGCTGTAGCAGTACATCATGTATTCGCTTTTGTGTCAGTTTAAACCACAGTCGTGCTCTTGATAAGACACTGGAATTTGGTAGCACACTGTGTGTCGCTTCGCACTGCATGCAATTACATTGTTAGCAATGCAACTCAAATAAAAAATATATTGTAAGTTCCATTTTTTACTCTGTATGTGGTTACCCAGCCCATGAAACCAGCAGTGACAAAGCGGCTGAGATTTCAATTCTGTAAGCCTCGAAGATACCCTGCTTGAAAGACAGATGGAAAATAACATTCATTCAGAAAACTCCAGTTTCAATATATGAACCCAGAGCTTTTTTATCTTCAAACAGCAAGAGGTCCAGAGTCTTATATTTTGCTATATGAAGAGAATGCTTTGATGTATGGCACCTACACTCGTCTTGACTTGCAGTATCTGCTGAAAAAAAAAAAAAAAAAACATTTGATCTCTTATTTCAAAACCCTTACTAAATCTCAGGACTCTCCATCTCACCTCTCTGTCTGACAAGAGCAAGGTAGGTAGCCAGGACAGGTCAATTAATATTTCAGCACTGCCAGTTTGACTAAACCAGCCAGATGGACGCATCGCAGTGTTTTCTGAGAATGTTGCAGGAAGCTGGAGGAAGATTTCAAAGCTTGATTCAAACAATCTTTTTTTTCTACAGGCTATTTAAAAAAAACAAAAAAACACACAGTACCACAGACTAGTACCACTTTATATTAAGTGCCTCTAATTACTGTGTATTTGCATAGTAGTTACTTAGTAAATACAAGTGCACTTACACATCATTGCAATGTTATTATGCATAGTTACAATGCACTGAATGTGTCATTTGTTTTGCATGATATAATCCTAACGCTAACCCTAGATCTAAACCTAACCCTAACCACACTAACCCTAACTGTAAACTGTAAACCTAACCCTAACCACGCTAACCCTAACTCTAAACCTAACCCTAACCACGCGCCTGTGACGATGAAAGCAGAACACTTTCTTTAAGAGAACTGTCATCATTTCTGGCAGATAGCATACACATGTGACCTTTTTCGTAATGCATTATATGTTAGCGCATTTAAAAGAAAGTGAAGCATTATTTCTCCTTATGTTATTCAACTAAACTCAAATAAATCCCAGACATGTCACATCATAGTTAAATTGACAAACCCTCATTTATGCAAAAACATTCTGTCTATAAATGTCAATGCATAATCAATAACTGTGCTAATTATATCAAAATACGTTTAATACATATATGTTGGTACATGCTGAAGAATCCACATGCACACTGGCAGCAGGTGACAGAATATCTCCTGTAATTGCATTCAAACTTGCTGTGGGATTCAGCCCAAAAGCTGGTGCAGCAAAGAGAAGAAACTGGGCAGCTTGTCTTGAGTCTGCCTCTTTCTCAACTTGTCTGGGATTTATAGCTTGTGGAATCTCCTGGGAAAAGAAAATGCAGCCCCTGTGCATTTAAACCGAGATGTTTAAGAGAGAGGCCTGAAGAGACACTGTGATTAGGATTCGGGCTACAATGCAGGCACCACCTTCCTGACTTCATGGGAGGGAATTAATGCTGTGTCCTAGATTTTATTCCTTATCATCTAATGGATTAGGCAGAATGCTATTTCTTAATTACAGCAAAAATCTTTCTGTAGAAAAAAAAAAATCTAATGTTCACCACCTTCTTGCAGTATGCTTTGAAATCCTCCTCCCTTTTTTATTAGCTCTGCCACTTCTCTTCCACGCTCTGTGTGCTGTAGTTAAAGAACTTTCCCAATGAGCCACTTCTTTGAGAAGGGAGGAGGTGGGCGTGAGAAAGGGTTATGACATGCAACGACTGTGCACTCAACAGAGCCTGCATCCAAGACAGAAATAAGGGCAATCAAGGTGTCAAGTACCTTAAAAAAATGCCAAACGTCCCAGATTAGCCGACATGTTTTAACACCCTGCTAGTATATTGCTGCTACTCACTTAAATCACTAAACTTGTCGCCCCTTGAAGTGACCTGCGACCCCAAATTGTTGGCAGGCAGTGGCCATGCTCCAGTGAGAATAAATCTGACTTTACTGACTTTAAGTTCATGGATCTGTTATAGGTGGTTATAATAATCTATACACATGCTCGTATTAAATATGCTAGATTAGGATTAGAATAATCTTATAAATCCTACTTTTCTTCTTCATGAAGTATTTCTAGTGATTAATGACTCTCCTTGGATATACGGCTATGGCCAAAAGTTTTGCATCACCTAGAATTTTAGTATTGAGGCATAATTTTAACAGAAAATACAGCATGAGCATAATTTAGATCTTTAATTTAACATCATGTAATCAAATAAACTGAAAAACGATATCACAAAAGTCCACCTGAAACCATAATAGTAGTACAGTATTTCATGTTAGATTTTGAAATGTGACATATTTCAATGTTTGTCAGTTTTTCGTTAAGTATGTTGAAACCCACAAAGTGGTATGTTTCATTTCATTCAACTTTGTAAAGCAAAATAAATTAATTCTATAGAGTGATGCAAAACTTTTGGTCAGAGCTGTAGAGGTGTTTGGTGTTGCCACACTGTACTTTTCTGCATTACAGAGTGAAGAACACAAATAGGGCGGGTGAATTGTGACCTGGAAATAAAGTTTAATAACAGTACATTGGCAACAAACCATTGTAAATGAGATCATCAATCTCAACTGATTTTTTGTTTCCCTAATTAAATATATACACTTTCATGAATCTTTAAATATTATGCTGAGATTTTAATTGTTACTCTAAACTATAAAACATCTGCAATTCAAGCAGTAATTTCAAGAATGTCAGCCTGGGTGGTGTTGTTTTATTGCTAAATCTCTGAATTAGTAGTTAATTTATTGATGTGCCAGGAGTCAGAAATCAGCCTCTCTATGTATCCACTGCTGTGTGCTTTTAAGATTTTATTATTATTATTATTGAAAAAGCAATTGCATGAACGCTTCTGATGAAGCAGAGCACAAAAGAACTGTGCAAAAAGTCAATGCTCTCCACAGAGAAATCCTATCTGGTTATGACCTTTCATGGGACTTCGTCTTAACCTTCGACAAAACACCTTCGATGGAAGATAATAATTACAAAAAAGTACCCCAGGTATTCTTTTAAAGGTTAATCCCTGCTTATCCTCCTATACAGTTCTTGTCCAGCATGGCTTATCACACATGTGATCAAATTGT
The DNA here is from genome assembly GCF_017654505.1 of Polyodon spathula. Classification (NCBI taxonomy): domain Eukaryota; kingdom Metazoa; phylum Chordata; class Actinopteri; order Acipenseriformes; family Polyodontidae; genus Polyodon; species Polyodon spathula. The sequence goes on along the minus strand of NC_054569.1, from coordinate 2,819,670 downwards.
GCCCAAATTGATAGACCTCATATGTGCAAAACGAAGCTTCACAGTCATGTATCGAGTGGATTTTTCTTGCCATTAAGTTCCATGTAGAGTATAATTTGCCAGCATATGCTGTGTAAGATGAGCAGCTAAACTGTGGCAAATGCTGCTGCAATTATGTTTCAGATTGTTCTCTATGACCGTGCAGAAAGGCTTTGGCAACACCCCATAGACACACATCCACAAATATAAATACTAGTATATTAAAAAATAATAATAAATATATTTGCATTTCCAAGTATTTTCAACCCATTTAGTACCAGCTAAATTTTTCTTTGAAAATAATCTGACAACAAGCTGCATTTATGTATTTTGATACATTACATTGAGACTTTTAGAGTAAGTTATCATAACAATACAATTAAAGATAAAAAGTAAAAATAACATGTAGATGCTCCACAAAAATACAAAGTAGCCTATTCTCAATTGAGGACAATGGCACTTAATGGGTTGATGTGTCCTTTTGAGGTTATTTTCTGGTCTGAGTTTTTTATATCCAGTTGCCATTCTCACCATATTCCCTGCGTAATCAAGACTGTCCATCTCACCATATTCCCTGCGTAATCAAGAATGTCCATCTCACCATATTCCCTGCATAATCAAGACTGTCCATCTCACCATATTCCCTGCGTAATCAAGACTGTCCATCTCACCATATTCCCTGCGTAATCAAGACTGTCCATCCCACCATATTCCCTGCGTAATCAAGACTGTCCATCTCACCATATTCCCTGCGTAATCAAGACTGTCCATCCCACCATATTCCCTGTGTAATCAAGACAGTCCCTCTCACCATATTCCCTGCGTAATCAAGTTTTCTTTTTGCATTTATAATTCACTGTTTCCACTGGTAGTTTCATAGGGTTTCAGGATCTGGTCAATTTGGGGATATCTGTCTCAATCTCTCCATATTTTGGACTACGCTGTGTAACACAATCGGTAGTTATATATTCTCGAGGAAAGAAGAAAAAAAAAAAGAAAAAAGAAAAGTTTCCAGCAAAAGTAATTGTTTGCACTGCAACTATTTTAGTTCTACAGCTGAGAATTTCAGGCCTGGTTTACAGCAAGTGACAACATATATTCATGTGACAAAGGAACACGAGATACCCTTGTTAGCTGGTGCATATGTGCAGAGTTTGCATAATCACTGGGCTTATTTGTTACTCAGGCATACCCTCTGGGGGTTATCTTACCACTTTAATTGTAACATAGTACCCTGGTAACAATTTAATCATTGCTGCTTCCAGCTTTGCTGCACACTGCATTCAGAGAAGAAGTGGCTACAGAACTAGGATAACCATAAATAGCAGTGCTTTGCTTAGCACAGGGCATAGGGAAGCTGGCCGGAGCTTTTTGCTGTCGTGCTCCTCGTTGGTGGAGCTCTAGTCCTTTCGACATTAGACAGGTTGATTCTTTTAAGCCTTCTTTTAAAACATCCTATTTTGAAGGTGCTTTTATATAACTGGTTGCATCTGGAGTGCATTGTACACGAGCTCTCTTGTTTTGTTTTTTAGATTTGTATAGTGCTCTGGGATCCTCCGTCAGGCATGCTGTGATCTGTGGTGTGGAGGTAGGGGTGGCATGCTGCTTCCACTGTGCTAAAAGAAACTTACAACAATTAATGACAAACTCTTTGACTATAAGTCTTTCTCATTGTCTTCAGCTGAAGGTATTAAAATGGACTCTTGAAATGTCTCTTTTAGCACCTTCTGGATCCCAAGTGAGCATCTTAACTAGTGTACCACTCCAGACTAACATGGCTTTTGAACTCGTGCCCCATCACCTTGTCTGCCATATAGACTTCAAGAGGATCCATAGCGGTTTTGCATCCCACAACAACTACTTGTGCGCAGATTATTCTGCATATGTATTCCATTGCATACCTTTTCATTGGACCAAATTAGATTGAAAAGCTTGCCAGTAGTTGGCACTGAGTGGAAACTCATAGTGCTTGACTGCATCCAGATTTCAATTCTGGCTGATGCAAAGCTATAGAGTTCTGCAGATCCATCACTTATCAATTTCCCCACCCATTACGTTGGAAAAGCAGGTTTGCTCGGTGTGTTGTCTGTGGGCGTCTGATGTGAAAGAGGAGGATTGATTGTTCACATGCTGCACATGCTACGATGTGCCGGCTTTCTTAGCTTTCTTTGCTGTGTAAATAAAATCAAGTGAAATCTCAAATTCCTTCATCTTTAATTTGTCAGGGGAAATGTTCAGTCTGGTGTTAATCTAATTTCAGGAAAGCATGCCAAACTTCTTTATTATCTGCTCTGCAATCATTTGGTTTTCTTTTCTTCCAGGGGCAACGATTAGAGAGGCTGACACTAAAGTTTTAATCATGTGACCTCTCTCATTCTCTCATCTCAATGCTACAGACAGATGGTTAGCTTAGCTGTAATCTCTTTCTCTCTGCTAGAGGAAACATCACAAATCCTGGATAAAACAAGTCTAATGCCAGGAAAGCCAAAGGTTTAATGCTTGCTCCGATAATAGGATACATAAGGCAAAACATCTGGATGAATTTGAAAAAGAATTTTTTTTTTTCCATTTGTGTCAGGTATTGGAAAATATATTTCAATAACTTCAGTTTACTGTCTTCATACGGAAATGTCATTTTTAATGTCTCACTTCAAAGCTGACGCATAATCCCTACGACAGGTTTAGCGATGACATTAGTATGACCATAGTGCATTTTTAGTGAGATAATATTCTGTTAATGGACATTGGCATCTGCAAATGCATCACAGTCTAGGTGTCATAGCATTTACACCTGCTGCATTTTAGATCATTAGAACAGACCCTATTAACTGTTGTCTGAAAGTCTTGCTCAGTGATTTCTGCAGGTTTCTGCAGGTCATTGTCTTGGTGGAATTCTTCTTGGGATACGGGATTTGACCTGCTTCTCCTGGGAGGATGCAGTCTTGTGGCCAGTTCTTCAGCTGCTGCCTCATTGAATACGTGTTAGCTACTTGACACCCCTTTCAGAAGGGTTTAATTTATCTTCATAATCCCCTTTTCAGCACCACAGCTTGTGCATATATCAGCAGTAGAGACAAGCAGCTCAGATGCAGTCCACCACATAGAGCTTGGCAAACAGCCTCCCCCTGCTGTGTTTCAGCACCTTGGACAGAGACTGTTGTTATTGACATAGCAATGCAATGGACTGCAGACACTTGGTTTCATGGCATTCATTCCAAGTACTGCTTAACTTCTAAGATCAGTCCTAGGAGGTGTGGTGGCAGGCATGCCCTGTGCAGCATAATACATTTGAGACATTTCCAGACAGGGTTGTAGACTGTGACCTCCTAGCTTAGATGTAAGAAAGTGTTTGCTACCCATTGAGAGACATTTTAGACAGCTTTGCATGGATAACAGGTTTTGCTCTTGTTTGAGACTGACATGGATTGATGATGATGAAGCTTATATTACATTTTCCTTGTTTGCTACCCAGACACAAATTCAACATTATGGCCTCCCATCTCTCCATTCTAAAACTACCCATAGAGGAATTGTCATTGTGCTCAGGGAGTCTTCAGTATTGACTTTGGCTCCAAGATGTGAGGCAACCCAGTAAGCCCATGTCTCAACCTTGTGTACTGGTACGAAAAGATGGCTCCTGTTACAGCACTCTAATGCCACATAACCACCAGCAGCTGCCAACAGACCCTGCTAGAACAATGTCCAACCTATAAAGGCCAGCTTTCACAATCCAACAGTTGTGAGGACACTTTGTGACATAGCGGCAGCAATATGATGGACAGCACAAAATACAGCACATTTCAGCACAGTAAAGTGTATCCAGCTACAGTTATTAAACTGGTTTGAATATGTCAAGAGGACTAGTGAACTGAGATCAAAAGGTCAGTCCAGCTCTGATAGGATTTCTTTTGCAGACTTGACAACACCAAGGGGGAAGTCTTTTACAGTAGCATTGTGTGCTAATGAATTTCTCACACAGCAGCTACGGTAGTTAGTATCCTTGATAACCCAGCTCCAATGAAAGAAGGCACATTCTTTGATGCTTAATATATGATGCTTCCTACTATACCATGCTTCTCTGAGACTGTAACATCTACCATCAAAGCCAGCCTTTCAATTTACACCATTGCTGAGTTTCACATGTTTTATCCAGTGCATTTCATATCTGCTACAGAAAATGTGGTTTGAAACCAAAATTAATTCTGAGATTCAGTAATCATGGTGCATAAACATCTTCTTTCATTTAGACCCAGAACGGTTAACATTTGTATAATATATACATTTAAATGATTAGATTTCAATGTTATCTGTCCAGTTGTGTATTCAAGACGTTAATGGCATTGTATTGGTATTTCTGTACGTTATATTTAAATGGTGTTCTGTGGAACAAGCATCAAACAAGCAGCAATTAATTATAACGTGGTTAATTAAAATAGCTGGCATGTTGACTGGCAGAATCAACGTGCCCTTTCTGAATAATTTCTGGGCTTCTGTCTCCGCATCTGCACTGTAATAAATCATCAGTCTTATTATCAGGGGTACAAAGTGTTTGTATTTTGATTACTGAAGCAGTTATCATGCAAAGTACGGTAAGCGAGGACTCGACTGTAAAGTTAATAAGCCAGCACCATCTCGTTATGTGTGAGCAACACACAGAAAATAATCCCCACTGTCTGGAGAGTTTTCAGAAGGATCTGCATCCCTGCATCTCCATTGTTATTTGTCTTGACATTTTGCCTATGGGCCTGTGTACAGTCTCCGTTGATGTAAAAGTGGGCTTGTTAGTGTGAATTTATCTTTCAGCTGTTAAAAGCTCAGTGTTGCGTGTAAAGCACAATGAGAATGCATGTGTGAATAACCCTTGAGATGAAAGGCGGGTTGGTTAACCAAACAGGGTCTAATGAATAAAAAAACAACAACAATGATAATTTCAACAACCTGGCCAGGTGGTTTGGCAGTCGTACCCTCACAGCACCGGCTTAAATAAGGGAGAATATTTTTTGCATCATGCAATGCGTTCGTTGGGTCAACCAGCATTGGCTGCTCTTTCACGGCAGGGGTTGGCAAGCTTACTTCCGCTGCAGATCTTTGTACTAGCACTGTCTTTATAACTGTTAAGCAATACAGTCTGTGACCAGATCGCAACTACAGTAAATTAAACCTGCAGTGGCTAGCCACTGCATAAATGGAGGTGCCCAACTCTGCTTGAGTTGTGGAAAGCAATGACTATTTATTTATTTTTGTCTTGTTCCAGGTGTCCGGAAATACATTTCTCTAAATTGTTGCGCACTGCTGCTCGTATCCGTTTAGTAAAATAAAAGATAGAGCACTTTCTCTTTCAGTATCTAACCCTTTAGGGTTTGAGGTTGCTGATTGCAAAGGCTACAGATTCCAATGCAGCTTAAGGTTTTAGTGCTATTAAAGCCAAAATGGTCACGCTTGCCTCCTAACATAAACAATTTGTCCGGTGCATTTGGTTTAACAACCTCTCTTGAAAGCTGTACATTTTTTCATCTGGTAGCTACAGCAGGGCCTGGCCAGTGAAGGACATTGTGTTGCATTTCAATGATGGCTGAGGGAAAGGTCAAATGTTGATAATATAGTACTGTAACCAACGGCAGTACATCAACAATGGAAACCTATTGGTTTTGAAACACAGTCCTTTCAGCTTTGCATTTGACGTTGCATCTTTTTTTGTGTTTCCTGAAAAACTTTTATAGGGTCAGATAAGCGACTGCTGACTGTATTTATCTTAAAAATCTAAAGCAGCTGCAGAAGTTTCCCCACAATCATTATTTCTAATTTATATACTTTTATATTTTGTTTAATTTTCTGTAAGTCGCTTTGGAGGAATGTGTCTGCTAAATATTAATAATAATAATAATAATAATAATAATAATAATAATAATAATAATAATAATAATAATAATAATAATAATAATCCATTTTCAGCATGGTTTTACGACTGTGTAATTCTAGAAGCTCAGCTGGTCCATCAGGAGGTATGACAGCTCTATTAAAAGAACAAGCACTGAAAAGGGAGCTTTAGCACAGTGCAATAAATATGCCGCCTAACTACAAGTTTATCCCAATATAATTCACTCTAAGTGATCGATGCACAATAGTTTCATGGAATGTCTCCACCATGCACCCCGTCCTTTCCTGATATAGGTCTCAGATGTGCAGTTTTGAAAGAAACAGATGTTACAGTGAGCGAGGGCAGTGTTTTCCATTCACAACACATCGTCTAGTCCTATACTCTGTTTGGAAGCCATGCTTTCTGTTTGCCTTGCTCTTCCTCGGTCACCGGGAGAGTGAAATTGTCCCCACCCCTTTCACTGGAATGCTTTCCAGTCAATAACCAATCAGCTGCCTCCCCTATTGACAGACATGCTTTCAGCCAGTAACATGCTTTTACCCAGCAGACACTGTTGAGGTGAAGTGACCCGGGGAGAGCAAATGCAAACAGATCAAGAATGAGGCATTGAAACTGAAAACTCTCTTTAACCTAAGGTAGTACCACTATATCGTGCTTTCAAATTAAAACAAATGTGCATTATAGATGTGTTTCTTTTACATCTGCACAGCTGAAACGTCGTGTTTAAATGAACAACTAAAGGTTTATTTTCTAACTTACTACATATAAAGCACTAGTTCAAAAAAAATGAAAAAAGTATATAATGAAATAAACATTTCAAAAGAAATTTAAAATAAAGTAACATGTGTTTTCTCTTGAGTGTGCCACTCAGTGCAGCACAGAATCCAGGCTGAGCTGCAGCACTCTGCTGCTTTGCAGCTTTCTGATTGAAATGTTTCTGCTTCAAGATGAAGTCTCTCTTACTGATATTTTCCCCGATGCAATTTTTGTACAAAATAAAATAATCCGTGGCTGTCAGGTCCATTAGAGAGAACAACAGGCTTGTCTATTAAAATAAAATAGAATATTGTAGGTTATTTTCAAAGTAAAAGCATGTATTGTAAAAGGCAGTCAAAATGACAGCTCTGGTGGTTCTAGGGAGAGGGGATTATAACTTTTTATTTTTTATTTTTGCGATCCTGCCTTTCAAACACCATCAGGGTATTTAATACATGGATTTAGCAAAAGTCATGAATGGACAACCGCGTATCTTTAACAAACAGTAATTTAAATTTTAAAAGTGAAAACTGTCAAAATGAGTGCCGTGTCAGTTCTAGTGCTCAAGGAGTCCTGTAATAATGCTGTTTGATATTCAGTAAGCACTGCCTGCTGTTTTTGCACAGTTTGGTTAAAATTGTAACTTTCCGTTATCATTCTGCCCTCACTGTAGGAATCCGTCTGGACAAAATAAATAAATAAATAAACAAACAAATCAATCAGTCAATAAGACAGTGAAATGGTGTATGTGCGTCCGTTTTTGAATAACACAGCCTTGTTAGTGAGTAATAGTGCGGACTGGACAGAGACACTCACTCACTGTCAGGATCCCATCATTCTTTAATGGAAGAGCCATAATCCATGTCACTTTTTACCCCAAGATGGATGACTGCACATTTATATTTAAACTGAACAGGGTGACTCAAGGCACCTCATAAATACTAATGAGCATATATACATTGCTGGTCTTAAACCCTTAGAGCATAGGCAACACGACTTACAACAGTCACATACAATATATAGGGATGTTATAAATTACCCTGCATTATAGATTATGATTAGAAGTAGAACCAGATTTACAATTTGAAATATTATTTTTGTTATAACATGTTATAGGAATGCATATATAATAATAATCTTTATTTTTATATAGCGCCTTTCATAGTTGACCACCATCACAAAGCGCTCTACAAGATATAAGACTACGATGTGTGAACTATGCATCAGCTGCAGAGTCACTTACAACAAGAAGAGCACAAGGAGGTTAAGTGACTTGCTCAGGGTCCCACAATGAGTCAGTGGCTGAGCTGGGATTTGAAGCAGGTACCTGCTGTTTTTTTAACCACTGGACCACATAGCCTCCTATATATATATATATATATATATATATATATATATATATATATATATATATATATATATATATATATAGGGATATCAGTTAGCTTCTGCGATCAACGTGTATTAATATTTTTAATGCATGTCAATCTCACTCCCATCTTGTCCCTCTTAGCATACTGTAATTCATTTCCTGCAGTATCAGTTTATTGCATGTCAGGATTGAATGAGTGTAGTCATCGTTTGAATATAAAATTAGCCTCAGAACCACATTATATAGCAAAGCACTCAAACTGAAGGACTTGTTAACGGGAAGTTTAGTATTTTTTTTTTTAACTTTCTGACAGTTCATTGGATAGAAAGATGGTTACTTGTATCTACTGTCAAAGTGAGTTCCAGTATCACAGAAGTGCAGCTATTTATAATAACTTATAACCAAAATGTATTGGATTCAAACTGTGGTTTATAACTACAAATCTGTTTTTTTTTTAAAAAGCAATGGATTCATAAAACAAAGACAGTGAATACAGGCCAAGTGAATACGTCACTGATAGGATTTCTTTATCATACATCAGACAGCAATGAAGGCAACGTCTTGCTTGTTGAATGCTGCAAGCTCATAATGCACCCGGAATGAGTTATGTAGCTATCGAGCGCTGGCAGACAAAGTGACATTTATGGCGCTATCATGAGAATGGATTTCATCACTCATTACCCTGACGTAAATACAGCAGACGCTTTTTTTAAAATTCTGGATTACTGTGCTTGGGGGCTTAGGACCAGGTTTAGCTATTAACAGAGATGCTGAGTGCCGATTGCATTTATAATTTAAAATGTGTTATTACCTGGGGAGGGACACAAGAAATGTTGAAGAGGCAGTTTGTTAATCCCGTTCACCTTTTACCTCGACTTGGCTTTGTTGTATATGTCCTTTTTTCTGGATTCATATCGTAAAGTATTACCGAAACAGCATATTGTGGTAGCTTTCACAAAGAAGACTGAATGAAGAACTCTTGCCTCGGGCATTGCTTTGTGTACTTCATGAACCTGGCTGGCTCCTCTGGGGAGTAACCCTAAAACGTACATTATCACAAATACATTTGACATTGAAAAAGCACAGTAGCTGCAGCCGCACTGAAATAATTCACCATGCTTGCCTATGATTTACCATCCATTCACAATGCTTTACCACACTTTGTTTTGTATTTACCGTGCTTTCAGAAGTGGTAAATGGAGCTTTTAAATGTTCAGTTTAATTATCAGTTGTGCTACAGAAGGGCTGAGGGCAAAAATAAAATAAAGTAAAGAATTAATTATAACGGTATAAAAGAAAAACATGTTTCATTGAGAGATTCACAGTTAAAAAAAATGTTTTTGCAGGAGTGAAAACTAGCAGAAAAATGCAAAAGAAAAACCTGTTCTTGTCAGAAGTTGTATGATATCACATCAAAACTGACATGCTGTTAAGGGACTTGGATATTAATGGGGTTTACTCCAAAGTTGACGTGGAGATCGGAGAGATCCTGGAGAGGACTGGGATCTGAAAGAACAGCATATAAAGTGATTCAATTCCTACAGACAGCAGATTAAAAATCTACAAGTTTCTCACAACGGTCTCAATTAAGGCTTCCAATAGCCATTTTGAAACCGGTTCTTAAAATACTTGTACACAAAGCATTATGAATTTTATTTAAGGCTGCTGTTGAATATCTTTTATCTGAGTTTTAATTTCCCCAGACCTCTTCTGACACACAAAAAAAAAACACGACAAGATACAAGTAACTATGCTTCTATTCCCAGGCTGTTTTTGAGGAGGGCAGGAGAGTAGGGGGGTGGGGGGGTGGAGATTTCAGAAGAGATTTTCAAGCGCCTCAGAGTGTGAAAGTTAATTGAAACTGAAGACTGCTTTGAGGCGTGCATTTCTCTCTCTTTGAAATGCAACAAGGAAAGGTCTCCTGCCGCAGTAACAGTGGTTCATACACAGCTTCAGAGCAGCACAGAGCTGTCACATGGCATCGCTCGCAACCTGTTTTATGGAGCAGTAGGGCACTGGAATGCTGTTACCCATGTCTGACAAGTGGAATCTTTCTGTCATTCACTTCCACCGGGGTTCCAAATCTTGTTACCCTGCAATAACAGCACAAAATACAGTGTTGGATAAACACTTGTAACCAAATTGACAGCCCAGCACCAGCAGTATGATTTGATTGATGTCAAACAGAGCAAAAACAGCAGAAACTGACCTTCATTTTAAAATAAAATTCAGGATCTTAAAAACAGCAATGTCCAAAACGCTTGTCCTATACTGGCTATCACTAAAGGACACATTGAATGTATTCTGCCTTGGATTTGATCAATTTGGAAGACTGTTATCTCCTCATATACACCCAATGCACCCTGTAGTAATTGCTGAAGTATTTAGAACCCTAATCCATTTTTATTACTCCTGTCTCTGTGTTTGAAATGGACGTACAGTAGGACCGCCTCATAGTTGTCAAAGTTACATCTTGAGTGTTCTGCTTTTGCCTGTATGGTGACGTGCATCAGAAGCACAATGCATGAGAGGACATTAACAAGCCTACAGCATGCATATAAACATATCATACCCCTCTCAGTTTGTGAGCGCAGGGTTTACTGTGGGTGCAAACCCAATGCAATTCAAGGTCTTTCAGGCACAAGCTGTTTGTTTTGCTCTGGAAGCTGACTTTTTATTTTTGTGAAGGCTGGCATTGAGGATTGTTATGGGAAGCTTTTAAAACACGAATACTTCATACAATGACAGTCTGCATAAATAAAAGAGCTTCACTGATGTGTTGTTTAGACAGCGAACGTGAACTTTAAAATGTAGGGCAAGTTATAAAGAAACAAGGTTAGGCTGAAATATTGGCAAGACAACAGATTATGGATTTGTGTTTCAGCTGCACAGACTCCTTCTGTAATAACCTTGAAAGAGCTGTAAACATGAGCTGTCTTTTCCCCACTTACTGGTCAAGAGGCTTTACCCATTGAGTGCCACGGGCTACTTTGTAGTTTTTAGGAGCACTTTTAACCAGCATCTACCTGTTATTTAAATGTTTTCTTTAACTATATTGTTATGTTAACTTACTCTACTTTTGTTAAGCTCAAAAGTCTAAATGTAACTGTTAATTCTGCCAATATAGCCTTAGGCACTGCAGTTGTTTTTCTTTTTTGCATATTGTTTTACATGTATTTGCCCTGTCACAATTGCAAAGACCTATTCAGCTTCCCCTGTGAGTCCCCAGCCAAGATCAGCAACTCAGCTTCACCTCTTTCCAGCCTCCACCCTGTTGCCCTTGTTTATACATTACAACACGTGGGTTTGAATTGTTCTAATAAAAAATAAAAAAAAATGACTAAGAGGACCGAGGAATTAATAATGTGACCGTTCTGGTTGAAACTTCGCTCGCTCCATCACGTCACATCCAATGTGAAACCTTTAATGGCTGCAGAGGTCATTATGAGCAGAAACTGACAGATGATGCTAATCTACATAATAGATGTCTCCTTACTCATATTCAACTTTTAGTACCCTATCATCTTTCATTGGTAGCCACGACCTTTAAATTGAACTCAACTAAGAAAGTAAACCAAAGCTCCTTTGGTATTTCACAATTAGAGGCTCTGTTTGCAGGTACTGAAGCACTTTTTGGAGAGGGTCAAGCTGCCATCCCCCTTTTCACCGGCCACACACTAGCGTGATCAATGATCAGTTATATTGCATTGATATTGCAGGAATAACATGGTTGAAATATCTTCATTAGATTTTTGTACATTTGACGATAATTCACAAAATGTAATTTTTAGCGTTTGTAAAGGTGAGGAAATGTGCATCGCATTGCAGAGAACTAGACTGACACATTTCCCCAAAATTATCAGTTTGTAGTGTTGGCCACAGGAGGTTTTATTCAGTCATTGAAAACAATGAATCATTCACCGAAAGTTTATCAGTGATTATATAAATTCCTTTATAAATTTTTTAAAAGATATATATTTTTTAAATGATCTCAAACAAGGTCAGTTTGTGAAACTTGTAGATTTGTAATCTGCTGTCTGCAGGAATTGAGTCACTTTATATGCTGTTCTTTCAGATCCCAGTCCTCTCCAGGATCTCAGGTCAGTTTGTGATACTGTAAGTTTTGAACACGAGAATTTAAACACCCTGTTGTAAATAGAAATCCAGTTGTTTAACTAAATAAAATGAGTTGTCAGGTGACAAGAAAGCACATTTTAAAAACAAAATGTCTGCTTGAAACCAAGACTGTGTTTGTAATAAAAGAAGCAACTTTGAAAAGATATGCAAAAAAAAAAAAATAGTTCTATGAATAATTGTAATTATTTCATGTGTTCATTTTTTTTTTACTAGTGCTTGTTGATAAAAGATGACTACACATCTGTAATCAACAGAAATGTTCTACCAACAATATTAAAGTTAGACTTAGCTTTTATCTTTTACTGTGAAAGCAGCCTCATCAAAAGCTGCCATGGCAACCTAGACCCCGCATCTCTCTTCATTCTCCCTCTCTCAGGAGCTGTGACGGTGTCTGCAGTGCATCGTGGGTCGCAGGGCTTGGACCTGAACAAGCATCGGCTGGTGAGCAGATCACATTCGTATTCATTGAAAGAGTGTTGGGTAAAGGGGAACTGAAAGGGCAATGAAGCACTAAGCCAGACAAGAAATGAAACATGCACATAAGCAAGTGGCTGCTCTGACAGTTCAAGTCCCAGGATCGCAGTGGCTTGGTGTGATATTTGCAATCTTGATTATTTTAATGGCTATAGGTCTCCCTTTGATTCACCATTTTAGAGTGCAGAACGTTTCCATTGGCTTCTTAATATCTCAGACTTCTTAGAACTGTGAAGCCTCGCTATAAAACTCCTCTTCATAGCGCTTGTCATAAGGCTGCAGTTGGATGTTTCTTACCAATATCCTCTATTCTCACACTGCAGTAGCTGGTTCCTCAGTGCTGTGGAGTGCAAAGTGGTTGCCTCCCTACAATAATGTTACAAAGAACAGCTTATCACACATCAGCCGTGATGTGAAAACTAGCCGTAACATTTTGAGTGGCAAAAATATGTATTTACACCTCCATTGAAGTTCAATACAGGTACTCAAGTACCCCCGGAGTGTTTTGCTGGGAATTGGAGAGGATTTTTTTTCTTTTCATCATTTAAGCTATCTGTGTGGGACATTCTAAAGCAACAAGAATTTACTGTGATGCATAAAACACATTTTAACACAGCGGTTCGTTTGGGGGGTGGCCTATAACTGGAGGTTTGATTGATGTGATTTCTGATTGAGAACCAATTCCATTGTATGAGAGACAGCACTTAGCTATTGTGTTAGTCAATATTGCCTATTTCTATGTAAAATAAAGAAATTCAAGGATGAGATGATGTAATTATCTGTCATAATAACCTCTCCTCATACTGACTGACCCTCAACTTTTTGTCTAATGTAACCCTATTGAGACTGCACCAGTACAAGCCAGTTTTACACATTCATTCCTCACCAGTCTGGAGTTTCATTAATAACCCTGTTGCGTAATCCATCATTCCCTCAACAATGCGTTTTTGACAAGTAATTAGAAGCCATATTGTGAAATAACTAACATCGTGTTCAGAGTTATAATCCTTCACTAAACAATAGATTACATGGGCGATGCGCTGGACAGATTTAGAGTGAGTGGAAGATTCAATGGCACTTCAATCTGAATTTCAGAAACAGCTTAAAAGGTTCTTAACTAAAAAGGCAGTTCTACATCTTTGAGTGATGTGCAATGCATACAATATTTCCCCTGCTCCTTCTGGTCTTGAGCCAAGGGCACAACTCCAACTCAGTTTTCAAAGACTCAAAGGCAATGTTCTTGATATGGTAATGAGGCTGTGGAAGATCAGCTGCTGGCATGTCCACTTGCAGTCCAGAGGTTCACTGAGCTGGTTCATGACTTCTGGAGTCCCCATTTTCTAGACAACAGTAAAACATTTACTGAGATGACATCTAAAAACAATGTCCTCATGTTAATCACCTCCCTCCGCCCAATGGTGTAGTCCTACATTTGATGTGCAGGAACACCACTCAGTACAGATTTTCTTAAACAAGAATTATTCAAAGAATACACATTTCATTTGTATACTGAACTTCTAGTGACACGTATAATAGGGGATGCATTTATCTAATTTCTGCAAGTATTTCGACAAAAGGAGAATGCTTGTCAGGAGAATGCTTTTCTTTACATGTCGGTGGCAGAGAGATGATGTCTAAGCTGCCTATAGAAAATACTATGGGAACTATGTTCTGGCGCCTTCTGGCTCCCCGTGGAGAAAGGGGGGTGGTGGGAGAAGACATAGTGAGATATAGATGGGAGTGCCAGGTAAGAATAAATAGTATGTGAGCATTCTCTGGTTGGCTACTTTTCTTCCAGAAATAGCAATGGACTTTTTACACTTGGAATCAAACATAAATTAGGAATCTACCTCTACAGAAGCATATCAATAAACCTACTGTTTTCTTAGAGAAGTCCACCAGGGATCAGCTGTTTAGATAGTCTCTCTGACTGCCCCACCAGAACAGAGTGGAAGGAGAATACAAAGTGACAAGAAAAGGAGTAGAAATTATACTGGAGCACTTGAAGTGGCATTCATTCTGGTCTGTAATTTTTGAAGTCATCCATTGTACTGCTCATGTTGGTCTTATCTTTGATCCATCATTCACACACGTTGTCAGAGTTACTGGTATATGTTGCTGTGCTTGTGTTGTTGGGTCTCCCCAGTCAGCCTGTTATCTTTTTGTTTTCCCAGCTTTGAGGATGAAGGCAGTGTCCTGGTATCATGTTCACACAGATCACATCCACGCGGTCACTGTGTCACACAGTGGAACCAGAGCCCGTGATATCAAAAGTCAACTGGGACCACAGGCCTGGGAATGGCTTACACATTGTCAGGCTTGACTGTTATTGACAACTGACAAAACGGGAGCTTTTGTACATTTCGTTAGCAGTTCTTTAACGTCAGTTAGCGGGAAATAAATGGGCGAATCATCTCCTGTCGTTTGTTCTAAAAACTATTTTCCTCTTTCAAGGTTTGCACTGTATCTTGGCTTTACTGCTATAAACACATGTACTGTTTTTTTTCATCTTTTTACCTCTGTTTGCAATCAGAATTCATAAATTTTTGTTTTTTGCTTTGCTTGACGTCACGTGTTGTGCAACCGTTTTTTATGTGATGGCTGTTATAAAAAACCTGAGATGTTTTTCCGTTCCTTGTATTTACATACAGTAGACGACACAAAATGTCATTTAATCCGTCCATTATCACCCCTGAGTAGGCGATACAATCTTTTATCTTCTTTTTCTTATAGTTTAAAAAATGAATAGGAATGGAATAATAGCGGTAGAAAACATGAATGTTATTTGTTTTGAACTGGGGGGGGGGGTCTAACGGCGGCCAGCGGGAGAGAAAATTTCTTTCTTCAGTGGGGAATGAGTGCGAGAGCCAGAGGCACAAACAATTTACAAA
Source organism: Polyodon spathula (assembly GCF_017654505.1). NCBI lineage: Eukaryota > Metazoa > Chordata > Actinopteri > Acipenseriformes > Polyodontidae > Polyodon > Polyodon spathula. The sequence continues at coordinate 2,804,144 of NC_054569.1, read as the reverse complement.
AAGGTCTTCATCTGGGATTAATGTTGCTTCCTATTGACACCCATTATGCCTGTTTGTTGTCTAAGTGTAGCATCTCCTGATTGCTTATCTAAGATGATATTATAATAGAGTCTGCAGTTAGTATTGGCACTGTATTCTCATTGTGAGCTTTGCGGCACGAAGTGTTTTCTGCTCTGTAGGATGTGCTTGGAAAAATAGTTTTACAATAAATACATAGCGAACAAAGGGCATGCACCCGGGAATGCTTTTGTTTGCGAAAGAAATGTATTGCTTCCAAAAATGGCAAACAGTTGAAAATATAGATTTGAGTTACATAAGCCTAACAGCAAGACCTGGATGCAAATATGCGACCCGCAAAAAACTAACAATTAGGCTTGATGAGATTTGAACTGGTCCGTAAAGCAAATATGAAATTAAACCCATTTTAACCCCAAGCCTGCCAAACTTAAATCCAAAACAATACAACTGAATTTATTGCAATGGGATACTGAGCTACACTTTGAAAACCAACATCCTCCACACCATCATAACACACCTACATCTACACAACACCCATTGAGGGTTATGTCAGCTCAACATTGTATTCCTACTTCTGAGATGTGTGACTGCTTTATACTCCATACCAACCTCCGTGTCTTTGGACCATAAAAAATATTTTTTTTTCGAGTGCAGCAGCACAGGTTTGCAAATGCTTCAACAGACGAAGCACTGGAAAGAAAGAAAAAGACAATGTTAATGTTGTTACACTTATGTCTAAGAGGAAAGCGACTTACCTTGGTTAAGTTGCCCTAATGCAGAATTCAAACATTGTGTGAAATACAAAACAGTCCCAGTTTTTATGTTTTGCCAATTGTATTCATTTTGAACAAAATGTTACCAGTTGAGAACTGAAAACTAAAAAAAAAAACCTTTTAAACCCAGAAACAAAAGGCTGTCCAGCTGCACTAAGCAAGCTTTTTACTGAAGTATTTGGCAGCCTACACTGGCAGTACAATCAAGAGCATCTTAATCTAACTGCAGGCTCTTCAGGTCTGTATGTGGCTCCTGTGTTTCTGATTCAAATGAAAACTCATTGATATATTCCCTGAGCTTGTACTGATTATTTTATTTTGCCGTAGTATAAATGTAGTGAGTTTGTGCTTGCACGCACACACATGCACACATACACGCACACGCACACGCACACGCACACATAGAGCTGCAGTTTTGAAAAAAAAGCTCTGACTTTCAATGCATGATTGCCTCTTCCTGAAAAGCATTTATTATTATTATTATTATTATTATTATTATTATTATTATTATTATTATTATTATTATTATTATTAATGAATAATTATCTGATTTTCTACCCACCCAGACACATTAATCAGAGTACATCAGACTCAAAGATAATGCTAATATTTCAAAGTACTGTTTACGCATCTGAGGAAAATAAAATGAAGACTTAGCAGGGAAGAGAGACACTGACATGTTGTCTTTAGCTGTATAGCTTCACTGAAGGCAATACAATTCACCAGCACAAACATTTCAAACAGGGGCTATCCTTTATACTTTACATTGCTAAAGGCAGTTTTAGGTAACCCTAACAAGGTGCCCTGAAAAATCGAAATTCTGAAGAGCTTTAAATGTGGTTGCAGCTGTACAAATAATTCTATAACGCTTGCCTGCTGTGCATGCCCATTAACTATATGCTCTAGGTCTCAAATGAGCAGTCTTCATAGCATGTGCGTGTTTACATTAAAAAACATATTTATGTCACTATACACACTAGGTTTTCTGAACGGATTATTGTCAGGTCGTCTTCTTTTGTCCTTTCCATAGAATCACATAAAGAGTGGAAATTTCCCCAAACATTGAGACGTCCCCTTTCCTGTAATTAACCAACCAGATTCTTCCGCTATTGATTGAAACGCTTTGTTGCCAGTGGCATGCTAGTGTCGTACCAGAGACCATGCTTTAAAAGCAAAAGCCGTGCTTACATGCGCGTTTCTTTCAAAACGGCACAGAGACACCAGCAGGAGAGATACCATGTCTAGAATCATTATTGCATTAGCTTTAACCTCTTGAAATCCTACCCTGCACATGTTAAAGAAACAGAACTGAGACCTGAAATTTAGGAATGCCTTGGGGGTGATGGGGGTTCACAGGCTGCCTTGCTGAACTAAATCTTTTAAATAATGATTTTATGAAACCACCAAGGTACCATTGGATACTGCAGGGCATGGTTTCCTGGATGCAGCATCTACAGTGGTTGGCAGGAGCTGTGTGCTAATGATTTGAGACTTTTTCATAAGAAGAGCCAGAAGGGGACTCCTTCTGTTAAAATAACCACTTCGATATTAAGCTGTGCTTTAAAAAATGTTGGGAATTAAATATATTCCTCTAAAACATGTAGGTTTTCTTAATATATATATATATATATATATATATATATATATATATATATATATATATATATATATACACACACACACACACACACACACACACACACACACAAGCCATCTTCCTCTGAGAGAGTTTATAAAATAACAAAGCAATATTAAATACAGCTATCGTGCTGTTGATTCAGTTCCAATGGCTGTTCTGTGCCTTTCTTTTCTTGCTCGCTGCTGCTACAGTCATCTTTGTTGAATCGTCTCTCTATTATTAGCACATGCCCTTTCTGATAATGCTGTTCCCCTGTCATGAAAGCAGTATTTAAGAAACTGTTAGTTCTTTTAAGTGTGGCTGATATTGCTGGAGGTAAACCAAGGCAGACTGATACCAGGACTGGAGTCTGTGCAAGACGAATGCAGAGGTAATAGAGCTTCACTTTAATTTCAGAAAGCAGGGTTGCAAAGTACAAAATGGGCTAGACTGCTGTATTGCTGATGCTGTTTGCTTTTGCAGAATATAACAGAAACGGGTAGCACTTTGTATTACAGGGCATGCATTTGCATGGTAAGCCATGGTAGAGGTGTAATTACATGAAAATGGTTTGTGCCAGAATATAGACCATGCTCCACCACGGACATACTGGAAAACACAAAGAAGGCTTCATCCAAAATTAGGTTTATAATGTTGATCAATAAACATTTTTGCGAACTTCTGTAGAGAGAACTGCAGCACTTCTACGTCACACCTGAGCACAATGTGCGATATCCTATGAAATGGATGCTATGAAAAAAAAAGTTGTGGAAGATCACTAGAAGCATCCAGAGACAGGTGTGAGACCTTTAAGTCTGCAGATCTAGAGGGAGCAAGACAGGGAAATGTCATTTGAGGGGCTGCTTTTTATTCTCTGCCGGCCGTGCTCTGTACCGTGGACCAACCTGATTAAGATTCACACAGTGTCCTTCCCAGAGCTGAGGCATTTGGAATTGCATCAGGCCGGGCTGCCAAAGAGTCATTCCCATTAGCTGGTCATTTCCAACTTGAATCAGGGCATGTTAATATGCAGGTCAGCCAGTTTATCACCCATTAAAAAAAAGCATGTTGAGAAGAAGATTAGAAATGTCACCCCTTATAGTCTGTAAAGAATCCCACACACTACTTCATCATTTTAATCGTTGACATCATAATGATGTCTTGCACTTAGACTGTCTGTGAAATGCCATTATGATTATGTACCAGGAATCTTAAACAAACAAAAAAAAAGACAACACTTGCACAGTAAAATCTCCAAATATCACGTCTCAATCCTCCTTTTCTTTAAAATGTTTGCGTTTGCTTTTTAATTAGTGGAGGTATTTTAACACACTGCCACTCAGTGGGAAAAGGTTGTAATTGCAGTTCCTTTGAATGATGTTTGCCTGATTATGTGTCAATCTGTAGACACATTGCACATTGGTGGCTTTCTCTTTACGTTAGGGTCAATATGGAATGACAACTGGGTAACACGTTACATTAAGTGTCTCTAATTACTGTGTATTTACATAGCAGCAATTCAGTAAATGCAGATGTACTTACACATAATTACAATGATATTATGCATAACTGTAATGTACTTAATGTTTAATTGCATGATATAACCCGAACCCTTTTCTGATACAATTGTGTACTTACATATATCATGCAAAAAGAGTTAATGTAAGTACTATGCATAATAACATTGCAATTATGTGTAAGTACACATGCATTTACTCTGTAACTACTATGCAAATACACAGAGATGCTAAATGTAAAGTAGTACTCATACTAAAGCATTTGTCGTTGAATTTATTAGGTTTCTTTTGGGGTTTTTTGGTTTTTTTTTTAAATAGTATTACTGTACCTGGATAATAAAATCACTGTACTGCTAGTATGTTATTATGATCAAGACCACTGATGCCATTATATATTATTGGAAAATAACCAGTATAATAGTTTCTAAAATCACATTATACCCTTATTAAGGGTGGACAGAGTATAACTTCATAACCCTTTTTTTTGCAATACTTTATGAATTAGCTGGACATCTGGAACCACAGCTTTTGATAACAGCCATTGATATTTGATGTTGCTTCCTGCAATTTGCAAATGCATACAGTATATTGGCCAACTAATGCAGTGTTCTCTTCAGCAGTTCCTGACACAGGTCCCAGTGTATACTGTACATTAGGAGCTAGCGATCAATGCCAGGTTGATACTTGATCAATCGAATGCCTTGTTTGCTCAGTGTCAGGGGCTGAGCGTCACAATGCAGTGGCATTTGGTTCCATTGACCATTATCACCCTTACTTGAGTGGAAACTGATGTACAGCATTTGCTGCTTCTGCCCTTGCCTTTGTGCTTTTGTAATATTAACCGAAATGTCACCTAATCCTGCCTGATCAGCATTCGACTGGGTCCCAGCTGTCATTTACCGCCCCCAGCACAACCTTATATGTGTATTCATATTTGATAAGATATGCTGTGAAGGGGAAGAAGCTGTAAACCTATCGAGGATCCTAGCTGGGATGTTAGCCACCCTGGGGGTAGTATCTGTGTGTATTTGAAATCCTATTTTAATTTATTTATTATCCGGTAAAACTTGATGCAAGAAACTGTTTCACTCTCTCTATGAATAAAAAAAAAGGTCTGCAATTCGGGCAAGCTATTGAACTGCCAACATACCGACAGAAGTAACAGGCACAACGCTTGCCTGATCAATTTTTTATTTTCAAAGCGTTTGCTTCAGTCTTCAAAACTGAAAACCGAGTAACGAAAATAGCGTATCCTCAGCGTGAGCTGGAACAGGAAACAAACCCCCTCTGCACGTTTGGGACGCCGACAGCAATAACAAGACAGAAAGCTTAACAGTGTGAGTCCGGCCCTTCTGTATACTGCTGGAGTCACTGCTGTTCATGAAGCCTTTGTTTCAGCGGACGGATCAGTGACCTGCTCTTGATAGAAAGGTTCTGACCGGGTACGAATCTTTGCCTCCTTTGGAATAATAATAGCATTGCCACAGCACAGCGGAGAGATTGTTTGCAGCTGACTGACATAACGAATGGCACTTCTTGATTCTGTGTAGTATTATTAATTAAAACACAGTCCGCAGAGACCAGAAAATGCTAAACGCTCCTTGATTAATGAGCAATCAAGTGAAGTTGTAAATAAATAATTATTGTTCCTGCACTCATACTTTTGCGCTCCAGTTACGAGTGGATGTAATGGGGGAGGAAGGTTATAAACGAGTAGTGATTGCAGCAGGAAACTCGAGCTTGTTAGAATAATGATGCAGGGGTAGGATTTGTTGGAAGGAGGGGAAAGAATCAACAAGTTCAATTTAAGGTAAGTATACATTACCTTGAACGATGCTTTGAATGTTACAGTGATGTAATTTGGGACTTGAGGTCATTTCAAATAACACAATTGAATTTGATGCTTTGTTTTAATTTTTTTTTTTTATTATTTGTTAATTTAATTAAAATGCTGTTTTTTTTTGTTTTGTTTTTACAGAGCAAGTTAATTGCTTTCATGTTTGTGGGGCAGATTGTGTCCAGCACTTCGTAGTCCTCTGATATATCCCTCATGGCCTCTGGAGCTACAGAGCTTGTTTTAACTCATTTTCATTCATTGCAATCAGATTGTCCTGAATGGAAGTGCAGGATTTCAGAGCCTGGTGCACCTGCAGAGTTTCAGAGCCACTGAGACTTTGCCAGTCTGATTTATTTGGCTCCACAAGTGTTTGCCACGTCATTGCAGCCGGTGGAGGGCCGCTTTTGACATACAGATCAGTTGTTTACCGTAGCGATTCCCCTCAATCGCTCAGGAGAACTAACGCTCAGTGGGAGTCCCCCGATCCCATTGCCTCTTTACACCCTGCAGTTCTACAACACATAACAGCAAGAAATCAGCCCCTGGAGGCCTAAGGCCAGCCCTGAAGACATCCAGCTGGGGGCGACCAGGTGCTTGGCCAGTAGGGGGGATTGTAGCATGACGAGATGGCTGCTGATTTTGCCTCCCGAACCAGAGCCAATGAGGTGCTCCTTGTGGAACCCCTAGTGAAGATTGTTCCAAACTTTTTGGCCAAAACAAAAAGATCCCCAACCTTGGAATGAAAACAGACAGCATGTGGCCCGTAACCTTTGAACTGGCAGCAGCTGACCCACGGCCAATAACATTAAAACGATCGTTGTTATGTTAGTTAAATGGGACTAAAATAAAACCGTCAGAAGGGGAAACGCAGAAGAGATTTACAGAGCAGCTACTCATTAAAATTGACCACAAACATTGATTTCATGCTGCTTTCAAGATTAGACTGAACATTGGGTGCAATGTAAGCTACACGGTAAACGGCAGCCTCTACACTGCGGCACGCTACAGCATTTGCCGTTGCAGTTTCAGTTATTGATTACTGTATTCTTGCAGTTTAGTCATTAGGCAAACACATCTATAATCTAATCACATCTAATCTGACAACAAGAACCGCATGCGAAGAGCCGCAGATACCTACAATTCTAAATCAACATTCCAAGTTGCAACAGCTTAAAAAATGTGCAGTTAAAACTTAGTCTCCGGCAAGGTAATATGCAAAGACAAAGGAAGGAAAGACAGTGGAGCTCAGCTTGGATGCATGGAATTGGAGAGACATACAAAGACAGACAGATAGACAGACAGACAGACAGACAGGCATAGAAAGACAAGCAGACCTGAAAATACAGACAGACAGACAATATCCGTTATAGCAAAATGGCAAAAGCGTATAATAATAGTCTTAATATTTCAGTAACACTTTATATTAAGGTGCTGCTTATTAATGTTTTATAAATACATAATACATACTTAACAATTGTGTTATAGAGTATTGGTAAAGCCTTATAGATTGTTTATAACCATGCAATAGCCCCTTTATAAAACTGTAATTGTGTCTATGGCTATTGTATGGTTATAAATCATCTACAATGTTTTATTAATACTCTATAACATAGGTATTAAGCACCTTTCATATGTTTATAAAACATTTATACAGCATTAATAAGCAGCACCTTAATATAAAGTGTTACCATTATTTCTAATCGTATTCTATAATTGTTAATAACATAATTAATAACCTGTTTATATGTTGTTTATAATCACTTATAACAGATCCCTAAACTAAAGTGTTACCATAATGGGGACATTTCAACTATTGTAGCTTTTGCTGGTAACCAATATTGGGTGCACCATGGCAACTGACATCACACTGATAGGTAAAACAAAATGCATTGTGATGGAAACTGCTTGTAAACATTATTTGAATTCCAAGAAAACAATACAGAATTGTACAAACCAGAAGGTGATATAATAGTGACTCCTTGTACTGCCTTATCAATCACAGAGAACCAACGCAGCCTGGCTTTGGAAATCGAATAGCTCCACTGAGCTCCACATTGCCAGTGTGTGATTACTGCAGACGTCAGCCGCATACACGATTCATTAGCTGTATGTTTGTTATGTCATGGTGCAGATGCCCCTTCTTTAGTAACCTTCTCAGTGTTAGGCTTGGGATTGATCAGCCAGTGTGTGGTTTATATACCAGTCTGTCCAATCAATATTCATTGTGTGCTGGTGGATCTGCAGTAAGGGAGCTTGTGTTGGCTGATACTCAGGTTTGCATATAAACAGGCACCTCAAGCTTCTGAATCAGTCTCCGTATATATTCATGGCATTGCCAGTCTAGATGCAGTAACATGCTGGTACCAGCTGATAAGGCATCAGGTTTTTAATTTCCATGCCTGTAGTTTATTTTTTATTAATGAGTGCTTTCTCCCTAGCTGAAAAAATAGGACAATTTGCTGGCTGCAGATTGGTTTCTGTTATTGATTCTTAACTCTGGCCCGATCGATAGTAATTTGGTCTCACGTTTGCATGCATGCTTGAAGCAGGCATGTTGACAGCTGTTTATTTTTATAATTTGAAAAAGCTTCAGGTGAGTATTACTAATGAAAATCTAATCGATTTCAGGGAGTGCGACATGCCAAGCGTGCGGATGGTGGTGATGGTGGAGAATAAGTAGGGGAAGAATGAGAATGACTTCAATTAAAAGATGATAGGCTTCAGCATCGTTAAACACATTGAACCCCAGAGTTGTATAAAAGCAACATAAACAAACCCAACAGATGCAGTTTTTTGGCCACAGATGATTGTTGTGGGCCATGCTGGTAATGATAAACTGTTGCAGAAGAGGCAGGAGGACACACAGGGAGCAGTGAACTCGAGATCTTTGACAGAAAGGGGAAATGAACATTGTCGAATGAGATAATCATGTATGAATGGTGGCAGATGGTGGATGTGAATGTTTGTTTGCTACTCTGATACTTTTTATACCGTTAGAAGAGATGGAGGACGCTATGTTGCCTTAGGATGTTTTGCACGAGAATTAAGAAACATAGCTTGTTTGAGCAGCTGCTCGATTTTTCAAACTTGAATTGAAATCAAACACTCTGGTTTCTTGCACACATCCAGGTGAGTGATGTGAGCATTTAAAAGACCCTGGCTCGCTTCAAAGGGTGTGGGCCTGTACTTGATGCTTCCTTTAGTGCAGAAGGTCAGGGTTGTAACTGTGAATGCATCAGCCAAACACTAGCAATGAATGCATTAATCCAATTGTTTGGAGTCAGCTCACTCAGGCATCCTTATAACATCCCAACAATACTCGAAATGGAAAAAAATATATTGGATTTTAAACCTTAATTGACATGATATATTTATGTATAGTTAGTTAGGTGAGTATAGCTTGTGTGTTAAACTATTTTGTTCAGTGAAGGTGAATGCCCAGCCTGAGAGAAGTGTTTGGATACAGTTTGAATCTTTACTTTGGCCCTCGCGCCAGTTTGTTTATTCCTGTGCTTGTTTTTCTGTTTAATAAATAAGCGATTTAGCGCTTGAACTGCAGCTTCTGTTTCGTGCCAGTAACAGCCTGGGCCGGGATGCTACCCTGTCACAGTCACATTTTTCAATGTGTGTTTTTCGTTAAAAAAAAAAAAAAAAAATCAAATCTTTTACAGTGACATTTTAGTTTCCTTTACGGCTCACCTCTATCTCCTCTCAAGTTGTATTTTAAGATGCCATTAGGTGAAAAACACCTGGGGCCGCATTGAGAATGTCATTCTGCATCAATAGGGACAGGGCGTTTTGCCCTCAGTAGTTTTAGAAGAGTCTATTACAGTTGCTAAATATACTATGACATCTCTTCTTTTCATTGACTGCTAATCTAATGATGCTTTTTTTTGTTCCTTTGCACTGAGTGTGTCAATCAGGCTTACCTGATCTCTTGGAAATCTGCTGCTGCTTCTCCTTGATGCGTTAAGATTGGTCTCTCATGAACCTTTCTGTGCAGACTCAGACAGCCCCAGACCCTTTATATTCTCATTTCAACCTTTTGCTCTAGTCAGATACTTATTTTATTATCCTCGGCTACACAGAGCAAAACTTAAAGAGCCGTTGGTTCAAAATCAATGCAGTTCTCGTGCTCAGCATGAATGTAAGAGACGGACAGACAGAGGAGTGGACAGTGGAGTGGACACCATCAGTGAATTAAGACCCTAAAAATACCATGTAGAGTAATGCAATATTTTTTTTTTCCCGGACAAAGACATTTCATGCATAGGATTTGTATACTGTATTCAAATGATATATATATATATATATATATATATATATATATATATATATATATATTTATATATATATATATATATATATATATATATATATATATATATATATATATATATATTTATATATATCAATTTTGTCCTTTTTGTCATCAGCTTTGATGATTTAAAATCACATGATACTTTGATATATTCAAAAGAGTATTAGTTTATATATGTTTGCAATTTAAAAGGCTTATTATAGAGACAATCAGTCTTTTAAAAGACACGATAACCCCATTCTATTACACATGTCCTGCTCCTCCACACTTTATTATTATTTGTTCCTTTTGGATTTTGCACTCCTTGCTTCCACTGCGCCCCGGGACCAATTACAAGTTTTATTTTTGCAGAATGCAATGATAGAAATCAATGGCCAGTAAGTCTCAACTAGATTTATGAAGAAGGTACTAAAGTGACCTTCCAGCACAAGTGACAACAAGTATGCTGTTGCATACAGAGAAACCTTTCAAAGCAGATGTGCTTAGTAAGCAGGGATTCCTGTTTAAACAAAACATTTGTAATACTGTAATACTAACTGACAACAGAAACCAATATACTTTCATAGTGTATGATCTTAAAAAACTTCTAATACAAAAGAAGACATGTTTTGTAAGACATGTTCTGAAAGCTTCCTGTAGCTTTATTTAGGCTGGGTACAATGCTGGATACATGGAGATACAAATAGTTCCAACATAATGTAAGAAACTATTTGTAATTTGAAATAAATAAATAAACCAAAATAAATAAATAAATAAATAAACTATTTGGTGGGTAAAAATACATTTTTATATCCATGAAAATATTGTAGTTCAACAACAAAAGTCTAGAACAGTTTCATGAATATCAAATCAACATTTAAAAACATATTTCTTTGAAAGACTGATTATGCTTTGTAAGCAGGGCTATGGTAACCTATGAGTCACAGACACAGCAGTGTTATTCACTTGGGGGATTCTATTAACCTCATAAGGTCAGCTGAACCTTGAACTAAACCCAGGGGACTGGCTCCTGGTGATCTATTGATTTCTCTCAAATGCCTGTTTGTGTGATTAAACATAAAATCAAGGAATATCTAAAAAAATATTTGAGAGACACAGTGCGGGGACATATGCAGAACACAGCAGGGGCTACCTCCGGCATGGAAACCAGGACTGATGGACACAGCTGGACTTTAAGTGGAGACAGAATTAGGAAAGAAGGTGCGAGACACTTATGAAACTACCTTGTTGATGCTGAATCACTGGGGTTTTTTAGGGGCCAAGGCCTGAGCTAGCCTGAGGCTGTAGCAGCGTGCAGAAGGTTAGAGTCCCTGCTTTGTTCCGTGTAGGCCACGTTCCCTCAGTAAAAGTGACGTGAATATCCAATTCCTTTGAACCCACACCTGTGTCTTATTTACAGGTTCAAACCTCATTCTGACTCACACAAATCAAGGCACCGTTTGCACAAACAACAATGCTGTAGGACGCATAGAAGACACAGGCTTATTGTAGGAAGCCCACTCTTTACTGGTTATGCTTTGAGTTATGTGTTAAGCAAAATATCTTTCTCTGAATCTCTGCCATTTAGTTGTCTGGCTCTTCAGCAATAAGTCAGATGTGCAGGGCTGCTCAAAATTCCCTCACCAGCTGCTGTACTTTCCCAGGCTCATGTCTTCTTGACAGTGTTAATTGTTGTTCATGGCATTGAAGCTCAGATCACCAATAGATCTGGCCAGTACAATGCAACAGTCTTTCAGTTTATCATCCTTGAGGGAGTACAGTTGTGCTAGAGAGGTATTTTTGTTAGTTATTTGTTCACATTTTACTTTCTTAAACTAGTTCAGCACCATAGACAGCAGCCAATAAACTGTCAACATCTGTTGTCCAATTTCACTATGCTTAATTGACAAAGAAAGTACACCTGTGTACGCCAAGCCCCTTGAAAATGATAGGGATTTGTTTCCCAATCCTTTCCTGCATCAATGTGGTTACTTGTTTTGTTAAGATGAAAAGGCTTTATGTTTAATTTAATGATGCAAAGCCTTGTCTAGTGCTCCGTATCTGGATTATACAGTTCAGGGGGAGAGGAAATGTTTCTCTTAAACGGTAAATAAGGACCTTCTTGTTTTATTGTGTTGCCTTGTGTTGCCAGAACTGTTAACGTAAGGTGTTTGTATTGCATTTTTTTTTTTTTTTTTTACTCTTTGACCACTTTTTAAAACTTTTACATTGCATTCCCTGCCTCAGGATGGCTTCCCATGTACCCGCATGGACCTCTCAGAACTACATTTCCCATCCTCCTCTTGCTCACTGGTAAATCCATCTCAGTTACATATGTGAGTAGGAGGATGATCGGAAATGTAGTTCTGAGAGGTCTATGTGGGTACATGGGAAGCCATATTGAGGCAGGGAATGCAATTTAAAAGTTTAAAAACTTTTTTTAAACGCTACATTTTACGTTAAAATGTAAAAAATTTTTTTTAAATAAAACAATACACACACCTTACGTAAACAGTTGTAGCAAAACATGAGAACATGTAACGCAATAAAATAAAAGGTCCTTAGGTACCCTTTAAGTCTTTGGTTCTTTTTTTTTTTTTGCTGCTCTTATGCTTGATTTATGCTCTGTGTAATTAAAAAGAAAAAGTACTGCCCTAGGCCATTCTGCCCTGATGGCTCATGCAGCAATTAAGCTGAATGCTGATTTCACTCAAGCCTCAAGCTGTTCAAGCATCTATCCTTTTTGTAAGATAGCGAGGATGCAGGATAGCTGACTCAGGGATGGACTGTGACAAACTATAGACTTGATAGTCGATACAGAACACATGATTGTGCAATATTGCAGACTTGATAAGAGCAAGGGGGGTACTGTGGGCTTCAAGATCATCTCTTCGTAAATTACATGTTTGTTATGCTGTTCGCTGAAAGGATCCCAAGGCTTTGAAGCCAAAGTGTTAGATGTAAGACCCTCCTTTTATTTATTTTTTACTGTAAAAGGATTGCTGGCAGGTATTACTTTTCTCCAGTTCTTGGTAGGAGAGCAAGGGTGAAATGGTCTGAAATGACCATGGTGTGATCTGAAGTTATCATTTTCAGATGATAAATGAGACTTTCCATCTTTCTCTTATCAGAATTCTTTGGTACACACACAGCAATCCATTCTGCATCTGACTGCCTGTGAGCTAACCGCTCCTTCAGCTCAACACAATGAAGGTTTGGGAAAGCAACAGGTAATATCTGATCTATTGACATGTTTTATCAAAATGGAAACAGTCCTGTAGTAAAGTTTTACAGGTGGGGGGAAAGTGTGGGAAACCCACTGGAGTCTGCTGTTATGCGAAGGAAAATACTACTCTCTATTCATTTTTCAGTCACTCAGTAAGAGATGAAAATCCCTCTCCATACATTAGACAACAAACGTTGAATGCCAGTAGAACTGTAATGCCAAGTATAGCATACAAAGCAGACATTTTTTTTGTGATGATGTTGCCAAGTTTGAATTGAAGCAGGGTGCTGTAATTCATTGCAGGGGAATTTTTGTTTGTTTTATTCTACAAATCCCTCAGTGCACTACACAGGAGATCTTTGCATATAAAATAAAGAGATGCTGACCAGGTCTGAGGCAGGGAGGGAGGGAGGGAGAGAGAGAGAGAGAGAGAGAGAGAGAGAGAGAGAGAGAGAGAGAGAGAGAGAGAGAGAGAGAGAGGCAATTTGATTTCTGAAAGAGTAAATTCATGTAGGATCCGATGTTTGCCTGATCTGTACCGGTCAAGCAAAAACTCATCTGTCATAGTCAGCATTTGTAAACGCTAAAGGAACAACAAATATATAAGAGTTTTTTTTTTTTTAATGTTGCCTTTGGTTTGTATACCTTGTGGCAGGAGAAGGTGTCCCTGACAGTGGGCATCATTGTAGTGGATCTCTGATACCAGAGAAGGGGAGGAAATATCATTAGGGACTTGAGGGTTGGGTGGACTCTCTGTGTTGTCCCAGAACAAGAGCATTTAAAGATTACTTCCTGCCCATTTCAATTAACTGCTGCCTTCTTCGACTACTTTGTTTTCCCCACAGTTCCAAAAACATCTTGGCAAATGTTTCTTTTTTAAATAATTCACACACTCTTTTCAATAATGGAAACTTCACACCAAAAACCAGCTCCTAAATCAATGGGGTATTCAATGGTTTGTAGGTTTGCTATAGATTCAATTAAATGCTGCTGTCAAAATGAATACCCCTGTCTTTGAGAACTTCTACTGTAAGGGTGTTGAAGGCTTTTTGTTTAAAGAGTCAGAGCCTGAGCTTAAACTATTTGCTTTGTGGTCAGGCAATGTAAAAATGGCTGCCCTGGAATAACTTGATATTCTACAGTTTCATTTTATTACCATCCATTACCTACATTACGCTTTTCCTGGATGCCTCTCAAATGTACTTTTGCTGTAAATAACATAAAATAACAAACAGAATCTGTACCCTCCTGAGATGATAGCACAACAGTGATGGACAGCCGGCTAGCATTGCATGCAATAGGATGAGTTCCCAGTCCGGCACTGGTCATTATTTGCAAAAACTCAGCACAAAAGCTGTCTTATGCTCCTTTGGCTGAAATAGATGACACAAAGAGGTGCCGGTGGAGGAAATCTTTAAAATTACATATACAGTGGCTCAGGCAGGGAATTCACTTTTAACCTTAGATCAAATCACATGAACATCAACATATTTTAGGCGTTTTTAATACTAGAAAAAATGTTCAGTCGAAAATCATATTTGTCTTTTGATAAACAATACGACCAATGATCGTCAAGGAAAGGATTTGTATCTTACCTCGATCTATTACGTCCCTGCTCTGCGTCAGAGTTTGCCTCCTCCTCCCCAGCCTCCACCTGTGTTTTGACTTCATGTAACGGGGGAGGGCAGCTATCGTGCCCCTCTTCCTCACTTATCTGCAGGCTAATTTATGGGCAGAGGTACCTCGAAAGGCAAGGTCAAAGAATGCAGTGTAAACTTTGTATAATGTAATAGCATTGTCTAGTGTAAGCTTTAATAAACAATCTAGCGCATGAGTTTCCTGACTGAACTGTGTGTTCCTCGTGGAACCCCTTACTGTGCTGTCACAGTGAAAGGGTCTTAGCACACTTCTGTATTGCATTGGATCCTAACCCTCTCAGCCCGGCATGCCACTTATGCTTTCAGTTCTTCTAGGGACTCTGACATTGTAGAGCTACTTTGCAAGCTTGGTTAAGCACATCGTTACATTCTCCCCAGAGTACACACAAACAAAGCCCAAGAACAAGGCTTCGAAAATTACATTTTTACAAAGGGGACAGTTTTTAGCCACCTATTGTACTTTGGGATGTTTAAACGTAATTCCATCTATGGTTATTGCATGGTTATAAACCCTCTATCATGCTTTATTAATATTCTATAACATAGTTATTAAGTATCTATTATACAGTTATAAACATTAATAAGCAGAACCTTAATATAAGTGTTACCCATTCGACTTTATAAGTAGTTAATTATAGGGTGATACAAAACTTTTGGCCATAGCTGTAACCACACTGCAATTATAGACACTTCATGTAATGTGTTACCAGCTAAGCAAATGGAATAAGAAGCAAGTAAATCAGGATAGGGAATGTGAAAACATTTAAAATTACAACAAATTAAAAAAGGCTGGTAGTTAAAAGTGGTATTCATGTGTTCCTTATCTGGCAGCTGTGCCTCTTACCTCCCCTAATTGGATCTCTGCTGTTCAGGAAATGTCAGCATAACTAATATAAGCCATTGTGTCCTACATGCTCAGGTTGGAATGGTATCAATTACTTGAAAGTGTTTTACATGTTAATGAATTTTAAGGCATACATACTGGATGCTGGTGCTAATGACACCCACTGTGCAAACATGAAAAATCCTGGTTATGATTTTTAAAGCCACATGACTGACTTCAGTATTAGTGTTGTAGTGAATATAAACTACAGGAGTCTATCTAAAACAAATCAATTGAAAACCACAGCAATAAAAAATATTGCCTCTATTTTACATAGTTTTGCTGGCCTGATAAGGGATTTATTCTGACACAATTCGGGGATCTTAGTAAATAGTTAATATATCTGTGTTTGTCTGGTTTGATCATACACACATTACATTGCTATTCTCACCAGATGTTCATGCAATCAATGATCTAGTGTGGAAATGCATTATTTTTATAAATGTAAGCCCAGAAGAAGAAAAGGAAATAAAAGACACTTTGAATATACAAAACAGATGGTTGTCTGTACAAACTCTCCACAGCAATCCAGAGAAGCATTTTTCTTTCTACATTGTGAGCCTGCAGTGCTTTTAATAATGGGCTCCGTCTCGCTCTTCTTTGACAGTGGTTTAGACAATTATCGCCCTCGCCGTGCAAGATTACATTTTGTTAACATATTTGTCGCCATATGCAGGCCCAAACAAACATCCAACTCCTGTTTGGTAAATGAGAAAACCAAAAACAAAAAAATAGATTGAAGGTGCTGAATCCCTTTCAATCCAGAAAGCCTTCACAATAAAGCTTGCAGAATACAGTGTAGTGTTTAGGACGAGTGCATTACTTATCGCAGCTGCCTTACAGGCTGCACAGTGCCTGTGTGCAATTATTATTTCAACAGAATTCTGGTTGTTTTTTATATTACTTGCATACCCAGTGTCAATAATTGTTTTTTTGTACAGATGGTCAAATTAAAACTAGCCACAGATTGCTTGTTTGGAGTGGGGCTTAATATTTGAATACAGCACCTTTAAACTGCATAAGTATTAATCCAAAACCTCTCCAGAGATGTGAGCTGAACTTAACGCACCAGCTTTGAGAGACAGTGCCTTGTAATGGAAACTAGTGTTACTTATCTTAAAAATTGCAGTAAAGATTTGCATGCGTAACGTTTATTTTGAATCATGCAATATTTAGGAGGGTTGCACACTTTTATCAGAGGAAGTAAACCTGAAGGTTAAAACGCTTAAATCCCTACCACAGCATGTTTTTATTTATTTTTTATTTTTATCAAGCCCACTGTGTTACATTATTCACCTGACTGGTTTTCCACATGGAAATCAATGGGAGTCCCAGTGATCTGCTCACTCCATTAATTCAGTATCATGGGTCTGCTTGTCTTCCCTGGAGAGCTGTGATCTATACATATTATGTCTTTACTTAAGGAACATTTACTGTATGACCTTCAATGAAGGTGAAAGATAACAATTTATGACGATGCTGTAAAATACAAAAAGAAAAATGCATGCTATTTTGTGAGAAATTGTTCCCTGCTACATGCTCAGCTTCACTTATCTTCCAAAAAGCTGAAATAATACTTGTTTCTGATACCTATAATAACGTGCTATATCATTTAGCTGGGCAGTGCAATGCTTGCTTGTTATTTGCTGTGCTTTAACTAGTCATTACCACATCTGGCAAGGCTTTTATGATGAACTTATATAAGGGCATATTTTCAAAAACGATTGAAGCGACTAAGAGCTAGATTCTCCCTTGCAGAGGGTCTTTATAATTGTGTAATAATTGCTCTGTACCTGAAGGGTTAAAATCTATAGCGTGACAGACAAACCAACCCCTGATGAAAATGTTTTGTATTTCCCTCTCTATTTCCCTATATTTGAAAGGGGCGTTCAACCTTAAAAAACATTTCTTCAGCAATTTGCCATAACAGGTGGAATTAATAATTCTTTTCGTAAAACAACGTCTGTGATGGCTTTCCAAAAACACCTGTTTTTTTTTTTAAAGGGTTAATGATGCATTGGAAATTATAGATGCGGCGTATTTGATAAACACACTAATGAGGTTGATGAGACCAGAGGCTTGGAATAGCGCAAGCAGATGGTGGCACAAACCAAGCCTGGATAAATCAGACCTTCAGTGCTTTAAGGTGCTCACTTTAGAGACATTCATTTGGCTGCTGTTCATGAAAACATGCTGTTAAAATAACAGCTTCTTAAATTAGTGTATTTCATTTTACTCTCTATACAAAAAACAAATATGTTTACCGACTCTATTACCCAATTCTGTATTGCACTAAGCACTCTAAAATAGAGACGATGACATTACAACAGTCCCCATCGTGTAGGACAGATAACGTCATAGTTGAAAAATGTTTTTGATAATTATTAGGAGTGTGTAATAATACCGATACAGGAGTATTTGCGATAGTCATCAGGCAATACAATAATGGGTACTTGAACAGTAAAACCGGTATTTTTGGGTTAACTGATTCAGGGTAATATCTACTGGAAAATGTCGGCTATTATCTTGTGAGATAATCACTTCCCTCGAGAACTCGTAATGTGAGAGGTGCTAACACAACAGAAAATATGGCAGAAGCACACAGAGATTTTGATCTGCTTAATTTCTGCAAAGCAAAGTCACATGTCTGGAATCATTTCTTAATAAAAGAAAAACATTGCAATACATTGCAATACAGATCCTTAGTCCCGAAACTCACCCCTAGTAATTATTCACTGCATATAAATACACAAAAATAAAACAGCAAATACTACCTTGTTCCAGTAATAAAAAATGCCTGGACCAACCACATTCATTTTAATTTAAACCTACACAAAAAAGAACATTTTGGAAACACGTAATACTGTGTCTCTTATTACTGTGTATTCATATAGTGGTTACTTAGTAAATACACATGTACTTACACATAAGTGCAATGTTATTATGCATCGTTACAATGTACCTAATGTGTAAATCTTTATGCCAAATATATGTAAGTACACAATTGTATCAGAAAAGAGTTAGGGTCAGGGTTAAGGGGTTAAGGTTAGTGTTAAGTTTGGAGTTGAGTTTAGTGTTAAGGTTAGGGTTGGGTTAGGGTTAAGGGGTTAAGGTTAGTGTTAAGTTTGGAGTTGAGTTTAGTGTTAAGGTTAGGGTTGGGTTAAGGAGTTAAGGTTAGTGTTAAGTTTGGAGTTGAGTTTAGTGTTAAGGTTAGGGTTGGGTTAAGGGGTTAAGGTTAGTGTTAAGTTTGGAGTTGAGTTTAGTGTTAAGGTTAGGGTTGGGTTAAGGAGTTAAGGTTAGTGTTAAGTTTGGAGTTGAGTTTAGTGTTAAGGTTAGGGACAGGGTTATATTGTGCAAAAAGATTTGCACATTAAGTACATTGTAACTATGCATAATAACATTGTAATTATGTGTAGGTACACATGTATTTATCTATGTAAATACACAGTAACTAGAGACACAATGTAAAGTGTTACCAACATTTTATGATAATACTTAGGAGATTGATATCACACTACAATTGAACACATGGTTACATAGCAACATCATATTAATTACATTGTAAATAAAGATGCTAGAATTAATCAATTAATCAGTTATCGATCACCATGCTGGCTTATTTTGTCAAGCCTCAGTTTAACACCCATTGATCGATTAATCGACCTGGTGCCTCACAAAGCTAGCGACCGTGCAACCCATGCTATCCTTGCGCATTAATAGATCACGGTTTTGTGTTCATTTTGTGATGAGAAATGGTGGATATCTTATTGCATTTTAATAATAGAATGAATAGTTATGATAGTATCTTCAATGCATACGTCATAGTATCGATTGTTGCTTTTTAATTTCCTGTTGGTTATGGCAGTCTTTAAAGTTCTTGATGAACATTATTAATATATATATATATATATATATATATATATACATTAATATATAATATAGTCAATACAGTGAATATGCATTTTGTTTCAATGGCATTGACAGTATTATGGTTGCCTTGGTTTTTAATCCACTCTGTTTTGATTTAAAAGGTGTTTAATGAACACTCTGAAGTAAGCAATGTGATGATGCATCATTTTATTGTCTCGGAGAATTGATCGGTTTGCCCATGAGATTCCACCGGACTGTTGGTCAAATACAGTTTCCACAAAACGCCAGCTTTATTCATTAAAGCTTTATGTGATCAATAAAGCCTACATAGAGCAATGTGTTTCTTAATGATTACGTCTTTGCAAGAATCATTAAAAAAAAACAAAAAAACGCAGAACCAAATCCATACCAAATAACTGCTTTAATGGCTAATGCAGATTGCAAAGCTCTTAAAAGATAGTATGTTATGTGTATTTGTCACCCATCTATTTGCCATTTCATTAAATGCAGCACTCACATTTGGCTGTAATGGTGCTGTATTTTCTCTGAAGTGGTTGCTAATAATTTGCAGTTATTTTTTTCTGTCTTTGGGTTTAAAGCAGGTTGGTATTTTAAGTACTGTAGGATTAGCTTGGCTGTATTTTTCACTTCACGGTCTAAACATAGGTATTTCATGATATTTCACGATTAAACATAGCATTTATCAAAGCAGAACAAATACCATGTCACATTCAAGACTGATCATTTTTCTCTTGAGTTATTATACAACAAACGTTCCTACATATTTAAATTCTAACCCGAACAACAGTAAAAGCTAAATGGCTAAATATAGTCATTCTGTTTTCACCATCAGTGGATTAGCAAGCAAAGAACATGCAATTTGTGGAAACAGCTAGTTTGAAATGATCTAGGAAGTGGAATTGTACCTGACTACCTGAAAGTACAGGGCATTAATGGTTTCCTTTTGCAGATAATACCTGCTTACCATAACACATGTTTCTTTCAAAACTGAACACGTGAGACCGACATCGCGAATAGAAAACGCAGAGAGACCCCTCCAGTCCATTATAATTTAAATAATAAACCCACGCTCCATGCACATTGCAGGTGATTACATGCATGTGCTGTTTTTAATCTTGTTTAGCTGTAATTGTAGTTCAAAAGCATCGATGCCCATTTTGGCTGTAATTTGAGCATTACATTTCAGTCTGGGTCAGGGCTGAGGTTATTTTTTTGTACATGTTTAGTAATGTTAAGGGCCCAAAAGGAAAACCCAATCTGTGCATTAGGGAAGAAGCAGTGAGACGGTAATCACAATGTGAAATTGGTCCAGCGTCGTGTTTCCCTTCCTGTAAAACAACCCTTTTAGATTAAATGCCGTGGGACTGGGTAGGCAAGGCCTCCCATGTGTGAAACATTAGACAGTCTGCCCCTGGTTTCTTTTTGTATTCATGTTTATGATTGAAATCCCTGCAAGCAGAAGAGGAGTACTGAAATATTCATAAAGAGCATTATAAGAAGCCTGCATGCTTTTTGCATTGTTTGTGTGTTGTTGTCTCAGGGAGATAAAAATACAAACAAAAACAAACATTGAATGGGCACAGTCTGTAGAGAGTTGAAGAGCAAGTGGAATTGAACTGCTTTTTTTTTTAATGTGCTTTCTCGTTTCCGAGTGTCGTTTCATAAATATTGGGTTTAATTAATTTGATTTGTATGAACTTAGAAAGTGCACTGGGAGGTTTTTATAGTGCTAGGACTATGCAATACTACCTAACTGGCTGTGCAGTCTTGCTGGGTGAGGTATGGTTTGGATTTTTAGAGGGACGTCACTGAGACGTCAAGAGGCGCTACTGCTAGCAACTGAGATGCAATATTATTGCCAGAATGAGGAAGTAAAAGATAGAAGTTCCTTTGTTCCACAGAACCATGACTCCCCATATGAACTACGCATGCTTTTGTACTTTTATGAACCTGTTACAGCTCCTCCCATTAAAGGGGGCCTCCCACGTAAATATTTTACTGGATGCACATATCATTCAGGATCATTCAGGATATAATAGGGAAGATAGCAGTACATCCAATTCGTCCCTAGTTCTTGTTATATGTAGGCTCCCCTTATTTACACTCCTCCTGTACTAAAGTGGTCAGTACAATAATTTAAAAAGGGTTGGTGTGTACATGTTGCACGCATAATAACTGGGGAATACATTCATTATCACTACTAAATAAAGGAGTAAGACACATATGTTATGCTCACTGTGTGGATGTTTTCACAAATGTCAGTTTAAGTAACGATAATGCCATACCTTTAGTTAGCGGAAACGTGGTGCCACAGGGAGGTGTGGTTTCACGTCTTTAGCTATGGGAACGTGTTGGTGGGAGGCATGGTTCCAGTATTTCAGCAGAATAGGAAAGTGGGTTGCTGATGCGTTATCCTTCATTGTAGAGCCAGCGATGTAGCTTTTGTTTTACCCCTGCGGAACTGTCATTTTATGCCTTGAAAGCTTGACAATGCATTGATTCAGGTGCAGTTGGGCACCTCATTCATTTTATTTTTCGTATGTTCACTGTAGAGTACATTCTTTGTGGAACAAACGTTAGATTTCTTTTTTAGCTCCTTGTTTTTATAGCTCCTTACATCCATATATACTGAGTGAAACAAATCGCTGACCATGAATAAAACAGTGCATTTACGCAGCATGTTCTCAAATAAAACTGCAATTGACAAACTCTTGTTATCTGCGGACAAGGCCCCCTGGCTAAAGCTAAAATACACTGTGCACCTGGGAGCATGATCCTGTTTGACGATTTTGTTGTGCTTTTATTATTTTGTGGATTTAGACCTTCATTCTTTTAGTATTTTAAACAAGTACTGTTGTATTAGCTAGGCTTATGGCTTGCGTCACATCATTTCATGGTCTAAAAATAGTTATTTCATGCTATTTCATGATTAAAAATATTTAGTTTTTTTATGTCCAAATATTGCAATAATTAAATATTGACTGTTCTCAACACAAAAAGGTGAGAGCATTGTTAAAAAGCAACAGGCATGTCCCAGCTCGGGTTTTTCTTCTGTCTGTCAAGGATATTGCATCTGTTTCTTCATTTAACGACCAGGTCTTGCATAAGATAATTGTAGAACATTTCAGAATTCTAAGGTAAACCAATAAGAAACGTCTTCACGATATTTTGATGTTCTGGGTGATTCTACTGTTTGTCCCTGTTGCTGATAAAGTTGCGCATTTGAGATATGCAAGCAGGACGTTCATTTTTCAACCTTGGTTCCCCCACTGTTTGGTTGTTCTTTGTTTTGTTTAAAAATTTTTTCAATCAGGTTCAATATCTTATCTTTTGCAGAAGCCTTTCCTTCAACTCCACTTAGAAAAAGTCCTTTCTGCCTTCAGTGTTTATGACAGGGGTTAATGGCAAATTCAATTCAGTTTCACTGCTGTCAGGCGCGTTCTCTAATAAAACCTCTGTTCTGCCTCTGGGTTTTGCATCATTATGAACCCGTTACATGGCACACTGTACCGTGATTATGCATTCAGGCGTTTTGTATAAGCACATGTGAAGTCTCGTCTGTATTCTTCTCTAATAACATTATATTTTCAGGGCAGGTACTGTTGCAGGGTGTCGCAAAGATAATAGGCTTCTTATCCGTTTTCACATGACAATGCTTGTCCATTGACTACAGTACTTTCATACCAATTGGGCACTTCGAAAGCTGAAAAAAACATTTCTCTGACATCTGCTGTCACAGAATTCAAATGAAAGATACCAACGCTTTTTTTTTCCCCCATGAAATGTCTAAAAGAAACATTAGTTAATGGAAGTCAGTTTTGCATGCAAATAATGCAGCATAAATCCAACTCAGGCGCTGGTTCCATGTGGCTGCAAAGAATGACCAAGCATGCATCAATATACCTTGAACATAAACACTGGACGAAAAATACCAAAAACTGGAAGTATTGGAAAGTACCTTGATAAAAGCTCAGCAAAGTGAAGTAAACCATAGCCATAGTAAACCAAATGCACTAAAATAGTCTTTTGTATATTTCAGAAAAGATGAAACATTAATTACAATTGTAAAATATATTTTATAAAACGAAGTACAAGCTGCTTACAATACAACATTAAAACAAGGTTTGTTTATGTCTGGTTTGGAAGCTTTGCTGGGTGCGTTTCATCCTTTCTGATTTTGTTTTTTTGTTGCAATAACTACACGTTGTTTGTTGTAGCTTTGAGAGACATAAATGTATTGTAATGTATTGCAAAGCACAGCATAGCGTGGACCGCAACGCGACTTACCAATATGGCAAACTAATCAACAAGAAGAGCATTCTAATTCACCTAGTTAGAGACTGGGATGAAAGAGGCTGATGAAACAGAAGGCAGTGGTGTGTGAGTGCATTCGACAAGGTGGAAAACATTGAACAGGATTCCCACACTGGTTCACAACACACCGCAGAACAGTATGTAAAGCTTCCAGTCAGCTCTGCACTGGCAACAGCATGCACTTAGATCTGCGTTCTAGTCACGGATCAACAACGGCTTCAGTGCTGCAAAGACAGATCCCCTGTTTACATTCATTTGCTGATGCCGTTTATTTTCTTGTAGGTCCCCTGAAAGCAATACTGCCCTGAAGCCTGAGTTTGTTTCCCAGCCTCAATCCCCCGGAGCCTCCTGCTCTCCTCCACAGAGCCCTTACCCTCGGATTTCACTTAGCTTTCTGTAATTATAACTAACTGGGTTTTTACTCCTTTCATCTGACAAGGAAGGAAGGAAGGAAGGAAGGAAGGAAGGAAGGAAGGAAGGAAGGAAGGAAGGCATAAGACCAGGGGAATATATTCTCATCAAGACGTCTGCATCCACCACCCCCTAGTGAGAAGGATGCGTAATTGCAGCTAAAACCAAGAGAGAGTACCTCTTATACTTCAATTTGTGTCCTTTTTCCAGGCTGCACTGAGAAAAATAACATTGCTGGACATTTGCTAGGTGACCTACAGTGTTTAACTGGTGTTCTTTTAACTGTTTTATTACCCTAACATATTGCCCGTTGTTTCCTGTAAACCGTTTGGAACACATATTTTCTAGTTTTTTTTTTCCACTCTTGGTTTTGAATCCAGGTTCTACAAAAGGTTAGTTATAGACCACCTACTACAGAACCAGTAATAAAGACCAGTGATACACATATATGGATTTTGAGCACTGCAATCTGTTACGTGCATGAGAAAGCAATGCCGATTTAATATATGGTGAATAACACACTGTTCTTTATTGTTTCCTGACACATGTTCACCTAAAAAATCAAGCAAATCCTTTTTTTTTTAAATAATGAAAGATTTAAAAAGTAGGAGAAAAGCATGTCATATATATATATATATATATATATATATATATATATATATATATATATATATATATATATATATATATATATATATATATATATATATATATATATATATATATATATATATATATATATATATATATATAATGTAATTAAATGGAATCTCCTTGAACTCATTTCAGGTCACCCTTGGATATTCATTAGTTTGTCTTTGTCACATTTCAAAGCCCCACAATACCCAATCTAAAGAAGGAATCATTTCTCCAAGTCTTTTACCTATGCCACTGTGAATATTTAATTAAAATACTGATTTGCCTAGATACTGAAATATGAATATGCCACGCTCTTTATATTTCTGAAAAGTGCAACGCGCTGCATTCTTTTGATAGCGAATATTAAAAGTGGGTTTTATGTTTCAGGGGAGCGGAGATTACTTTTTCAATGAACTTTATATGGAAGACATGTAAACATTGTGCTGTAAGGACACCTTATGGACTCTCAACTTATTATTATATTTTTTTTTTACTGTCA
>NC_054569.1:2709706-2778060 GCF_017654505.1 Polyodon spathula | reverse complement strand
AGCAGGGTTCTTCTGTAATTTGCCCCATTAAGTGTGACAGCCTAAACTCTGTGATTTTAAACATGCACCTTAAAAAGGGTTTGGCCAAAATGTAATGACGAGACTGAAAAGCGGTCATTGCAGAATGGTGCTATTCATGAATTCACACTGTGCCCGAGTTCTATTGTATCTGCTTGATGATGGAGGGCTATTGCTCGTGTAGATAGACTGGTAGTTGTGGAGGTTTTTGTTTGTGGTGATTTATTTAAAAAAAAAT
This sequence comes from Polyodon spathula, assembly GCF_017654505.1. Lineage (NCBI taxonomy): Eukaryota > Metazoa > Chordata > Actinopteri > Acipenseriformes > Polyodontidae > Polyodon > Polyodon spathula. The sequence continues at coordinate 2,777,804 of NC_054569.1, read as the reverse complement.
GTAAAGAAAATATAATGCACTAATAAAATGTATACATGCATGTCAACTTTAGAGTTGTGTATATACCAAAAAAACTCATTATTATTATTATTATTATTATTATTATTATTATTATTATTATTATTATTATTATTATTATTATTATTATTATTATTAGTATCAGTAGTAGTAGGTTCTTTTTGGTTTTAAAGAATTTTTATTTGTTTTCTTTTGATTGCAGCCATCTTAGTCCAAAGGGCATTCCACTTTGTCACTGATGATGTCATCGATGATATCATGGGGAGGGCGCCCATCGATTGTGCAGCCCACAGACTGAGCCGTTCCCAGGATCTCCTGGATGGTTCCAGAGAGCTCCCGGGCGATGTAACGCGGTCTCATCTGGCAGGAGACAGCCACAATCTCATCGAAGGAGACTCTGCCGCTGTGTTCAAGGCTGCAGCCACATTCCCACGAGGGTACACTACGACTCCACATTAAGTAAACAGTAAACAATAAAAGACAGACAGTACTCGCACATAAGCACAATAATAATGATTAGGACGGACGGCTTTGTCCGCCCGCATACAAATACAATAATAATAACAAATGAATACGTGCATAAATAATAAAATACACACAAGGGGTGGGAACCCCGTCACAGGGGACGAAACAATAGGAAATACTCAAATGTTTCCTCTGCTTTTACTCATCTTACTGTGTAGAGACATCACCGAGCTTTGTTCTAATTGAATCAGTCTCCATTTGAGAACAAGGATGGTTACATCAGCATCAGCTTTCTATCTGCAGAAGAGCTGGAATTAAGTGGTTGAGTAAAGAATTGCAGCTGCAGAAGACAAGCCCAGCTGTTGCACCCTCATCCAGGTCTTGCACTGAGCCGAGCGGCTGCTAGTCACACCTGATTGCTCTGCTGGGCTGAGTGGCAGAGTTATGCAGCGTGTGGCCAGTAGCTGCAGCGTGGAGCATTCTTTATGTATAAGGCCTGATTGGGTCTAACAAATGAATGGTGACATTCACAATCCCTGATGGGTTCTTGTAGAATAAACGGGTCTGGATTAATAATGAACTGTTCAAGGCTGCTCTGCTACCTCACAGTACTGAGAGTGCCGTCTTTCTGTCATTGCTAACTGTCATCAAACAAGAAACCAGACTTCTGCTTTTCAAAGATACACGCACTCATTTCCAGTTGTGGAGAGAGGGAATGTTTAGTGGTTATCAATACAGTTCAATGGCACCATGTGCCAGTAACAGTGCAAAGGGCTAATTCTGTCATAGTTTATTTCTCAATAAAGCATGCTCCCTTTAATTGACATTGTGTTGTGCGTATGGCTACTGGTAAAATGACTAGATCTCACCTGCCTCTGGTTAAGAATTGCTTTTTTAATGTTGTTATGCATAGAACATTTCAAACATGAGCCCACATATTTTTTAAGCATTCTAAAAACATTTATAAATGTTGTTACAACATGTTATAACATGTTCTATTACACCATCATTCACGCTTTTGATAACAGTTTAGGTATCCATAATATGCAGTTATGTACAATCTATAAACCAGTTATTATATAATTGCTTTACATTTATATATAATATGTTCAAAGGTTACTTATAACAGAAGTGCTACTGTGCATTTTACAGCTTGTAACTTGTATTCACAACAACAAAGGGTTAATAAAGTATTTATCATATTTTCGTCACCTTGCTTTACTCAGAGTCGCTGTTGAAATGAATCCCTAGGTATGTAAATGGAAGAGACGTGTGTGTGTCGCAGGGTTAATAATGCATTTTCACTGAGGGTTATATAGAGTGCAATGCAGGGCATGCACCAGAGCCAACAATGAAAGCAGCCCTTCATTGCACTCTACACTGTACATGCCAGGCAGCAGACTCTTGCTTGTGTTTATAGGGTAGCTACATTTCCCAGACAGCACCAAGTCACTTTTCCATAATTCCCAATCTGCACGCTTGTTCTAGGTTATAGAAGGTATTATTAGAGAACGTCTGCCAGCTGGGTCTGGTATCTCTGTTTTCAAGAAACATTTTGTGACAAAGGCACAGTGCCCTGGGATACATAGATGCCTCATCACAACATCCTTTCATTCTCTCTCTCTCTCTCTCTCTCTCTCTCTCTCTCTCTCTCTCTCTCTCTCTCTCTCTCTCTCTCTCTCTCTCTCTCTCTCTCTCTCTCTCTCTCTCTCTCTCTCTCGCTGTAGATTTAAAGCTAAATGCAGCTGTCCTTTTTTTAAAGAAAGATTTCAGTTTCACAGGAGTTGAACTATCTCAACTATCTACATCAACTGTCTCCTGCTAAGGAGCCAGAAAGAAGTTTGGGTTTTCTTTTGCTAGCTTATCATAGTGAATAATGATATTTCAACAAATGTACTTAAGGTGATTATTTATCTATTGGGTATGCACTTGAATGTACAGGTGTAATAAGTGCACTTGTGTACTTGAAACAAACTGATACTCCATCTTGCCTGGAGAATAACTTTAAATATCTATTGTTAATGTATGAAGTTCTATCGTTATAATCACAGAAATATAAGTGTAGTCCATGCAGTGAATGTTCTTTCTCACAAGGCAAATTGGTAGGAATCTGAGTGATTCTAAAAGTGCACAGCTTGGAACACTTATTAGCCAATGAGATTGATCCCTGTATTCTTGCCATTCTAAAAAATGCTAATGAGATCTGCTCAGCAACTTCCATAATTTGTTTTGACCGCTAAAGTATACAGTGGTGCTGGAGGGAACAACAGTAAATTATGCCTTCTAATCCAACCTCCAAATCCCCTAAAAATTGATTCTGTTTATATAATTGCTTGCACAGCAATGGGCAAGTAAATATATGAAGGGTCTGTACTGTATACAATAGACAGGCACTGAAATAAGTGGTGTCCACAGAACACATAGTAAAACACAATGTGAAGCTTAAATCAACATGTAATGATATCCTCAGGGTCACCAAATTCACAAGCAGCAGTGACAAATCTTCCACCTAGAGTATGATTATTATTCTCTCCCGTTGTCCATGCCAAGCCTTCATTTAAATTGCAGAGCTTCTCTGCTTGCTTTTCTTCTTTGAAATATATATATATATATACTACATTATTGGATTGTGAATAAATAAACAGCCTCATGCTCCCAGAGATATTGCTTTTTCTTAAGGCTCTGCGAATGAGTTACATGGTTTGACAATTCTGTCTGTGTGAGGTTAATCTATGGGAATAAACAGTGACAAAACAATTTTGAGTGTTAAATGAATGGCAAATGCTCATCTCTGATTATTCTCACTGAAGCCCGAAAGCAAGATTAGTTATCTCGGAAAAATACTGGCATTGCACCAGCAGCATAGACAGTATTAAAATATCGAGGCACCAACCCCTGAACTTTGTTTCCTTGGCTACACTAAGTGAATAAAGATGCAAATTAATTAGTTGTTGTTAACTGTGGAGCAGCAGCAGGCTGTTAATGTCTTGCAGAAACTCGCCACCTTATGCCTTCTGCCTTAAACATTTGCAGATAAAAAGATTGTGAGGAGTATATTAGTCTTCCGTTAAAAACCACTTATGATAAATCAGCATTAAGGGTTTATCGAAATTCCACTGCATCTTGTCCTGCTCAATTGTAGAGTAAAAAAAAACAAACAAAAAAAACAACTTTGACATGTTTAATAGTAGTTGGACTACAATATCAATGTGTGTGATGTATAATGAGCTAATGCATTGTTTGTAATGTGTCTCTTATTTATAAGAGGATAACTTTGCACAGTTTAAGCAGGAAGAGCTACTTGGCTTTGTTTTTGAAATCGCTCATGTAATAAGAGACACCCTGAACACAGTAGATTAACCTATATGCGTCTCTATCATCGGCTAAAGACAGAATGGGGGGGGGGGGGGGGGCACCTGTCGTAACAGAGAAGTTACCTGCCGAACAGATGCAGTCAATTGCATGAATTTAATCATGATGTTGCTGACCACCTGTTACAATAGAAAGCTTTGGTACCACTTTAGATTTCAGAGCACAAATAGCCATGTAATTACTGTGTAATAACTTGGTGATTGCTAACAGGTCCTGTTAAATAGTAACTACTGTGTAATAACATAGAAATGATCTTGTGAACAAAATGTTGTTACTTGATTCATGCACATGGTAACACCAATGCACCGACCATTTCCAGATAATTGCATACTAATGCCACCTGGAGTTACCAGGTAAGAACAGGAACCATTGTTAGTTACCATGTTATTACTATGATAATAAACGGCATGCTTGTCCTGCAATCTTAAATGCTTCTGACACTTTTAAACAAACCCGGTTCTTAAAGATCAATATATTTCACTTCACATCCTTGAAATCCGATGCATATATCAATGTTACACAATGAGAAGGAGAGAAGTAAAAATGGCAAAGCTGAAGTTAGGAAACCACTTTAATAGATGTAATAGGGATGCAAATGTTTTTTCTGTAAAGTGTGTGCAGGTTTGTACAGTTTATTCAACTTTTACTTCATCGCAGCTTGATGGTCTAAAAACTGCTAAAAAAAAATAAAATAAAAAAAACCTATGAAAAGACTGCCTTGAATTATGATTCGTTTTTTTGTTTTGTTTTGTTTTTCTCAGGCTCATTTATAAAACATCTTCGCTTCGCTCCACATATATCAAAGCATCAATGCTCTCAAATTAAAACATTATTCCTTCCAAGAGTGGAGGATCGTATTTAAAGCAGGTAAAAATGCAATATGAATCTCCATTTATCCATTAAAAAATATGGCATTGCTATAATAGAATCATCTGAATAGGAAAGTACAGCTAGCTGTAGGCTCGCCAGTGGCATTATGCATAGTTTAACGGTTCGCTGTGCTGAATAAGACTCTTTGACTTTCCGAACACTTCTGTGACTTTAACACATTGTCGTACTATCTGTCCCAGATCTGTCGAGACGGTTTTTGAAAGTGCTGAAAAAATGATTCTCATCTCATGCTGTGAAATCGGGTTTTTAATATTCAGCTCCTGTTATGTTTGGATGCTTGTCATCTATGGGGTTTTGAAACGCAAGATGGATATTTCGGTTCCAGGCTCAAGTGAAATCAAAGGTTGCTAAACCCTATCAGAGCTGACCAGCTTGCTCTCTTTCCTGTGCTGCATTTGCCTGCAATGCACGGTTGCTTTTGTGACAGGAATGGGCGTAACCACAATCAGATCTGTCTAAATGACTTTGGACCGCCAAGAGTTAAAAGTTAATTGTTAATAATATTCACTGTTTGCCAGAGGAGTGTCTCATGCCAGCCTGGATAGAACGGTTTAAAGGCGAATCTGGAATCAATAAAAAGATCTAAACTGATAAGAACTATTCAGGAAAAATGCAAACCTTTTTCTAAGACTAATATACAGGCAAGCCTCATCATCTCAGTTTACTTTTGCAACCTGCCACGTTTCATTGATTTCTGAATCTTGTTTTTCCTCCATTGAGAACAAGGTCCAGTCAAATGACTGTATCCATCTTCCCCACTGACATATATATAATCCCAATAAGCATTTCCCATTGGGAATTAGTGGGGGGATAGCAACTGGTCATGACCATCGTTGTTATTTTTCACATTTGTGTTTCAAACACAATCTCACAGAATCTGAAATGGATTCAGGAGACGGTACGGTGAATACCAATATTGAATAAAACATCAAGAAAATGATAACAGATTGAGGTGGAGGAAAAGACAGGAGGAGAACAGCTGGAGTCCGCAAGCATGCTTCTTCATAAATATCAGCAATCCTCCTCTCCAAGCACATACAACCTATCAAAGTGGATATCTTCAATAACAGCTCCCATCCTTTATTCTTGAAAGGCTTCTAATGGATGTCTAAAGCAGAAGTTTTTTTTTTTAATTCCATCTAGGGTTTCTGTGACATCATAAGAAACCAAAGGGCGAGTAATTCATAAACTGTCACAGAAACATGAGATGGAATTGTTCTCCTGTAACTGAGTAAAGAGGCCCATTTGTTATTTTTTTTATAATACATGATTACCCTTGTCATGCTAATATTAAAGAAGACGCGGTTCAGAAGTACAGGTTTTTATACACGTAATGTTTCAGGGCTGTGCAGACATTCTGTGTCGCTATTGGTTAGCGCTTCAGCGTTATTTGGATCTTTGCATTTACCTTCTTTTAATTTCCCGTTCCTCTCCAGTTTCTCTGAGATACGAATGTACCAGCTTTACATATTTTTTTTGTAACATATTCTCATTCTGTTGATCATTAGTGAGCATTTCTGCACTGTGGGTCTTGCTGAGCGCTTGAAAATAAAACATGTGTTGTCTGAATTGAAAGTAATGGACTCGAGAGTTGTTATCACTACTTCATATTATGGCTCTTTTTCCAAATGGCTCAGGATGCAAATATAGCCTTCATCCATATATATATAGTGGGTGGCGCACAATTGGCCGATGGCTTAGGTCGGCAGGGGAATCCACGCATCAGCGACCCCTGTGACCGGTAGGGCGCCTGTGGTTCTGCAGTGGAGGCTCCAGATCTGTGTTGTCCTCCAGTGGTAAAGGTCTGGTGGCCTCACTGTGGATCCGTAGTGTGAAAAAAGACAGACTGGCAGGAGCACATTTCGGAGGATACTTACTCCAGCCTCTGTTCCCCGAGGCGGGGGGGGGGGGGGGTTGCGAGCGGTGAGCTGAGGATACAGATAATAATTGGGCACACTAAATTGGGTAGAAAACTGTGTCAAAAATTGGAGACGACTAAATTTATAAAAAACAAACAAACAACAAAAACCAGACTAAGCATATAAAATGCAAAAATAAAAATGTTTTAGGATATCTTGTTATATGTTATTAAGTCTGTACAAAACAGCAGTAATACAAATAAAAACTTTCTGTGATATAAAGCCAGTGAAATTGTCTTCTTTCTTTATCGTCTGTGTGAGGAAACAGTCAATATCCTAAACTTGGTGACTTTGTCGAGGAATATCAAAGTCCTTGAATGTGACTAATTGCTACAAGAGTCCTGTTTGATAAAAGGAGGCAACACTGAATGGAAGACACTGCAGAAACCAATCGATTTGCACTTCTCTCCTGCACTCTAATAATCAATAGTGCACATGAAAAGATAAACCACCCATCTGTGCATTCTCCCCTGACTGTCTTCTAAAATAAAAAAAAAATCATATTGCTGCTCTTTTTATGCTCCCTTGTGGTCTGACATGACCCCCTTTCCTGCATGGAGCTTTGTAATAGTTTCAGGCAGCATCTGGTTTCGATAGTAAAAGAGGAAATGCTGGATTCAGTTGACACTTGAAATGTGCTCCACAAGGAGCCTAAAGCACATTAAATAGCTTCTTCAGAAACGTAAATGTATTTGGGGAATTCTCACTCCTGACGACAACCAAGGACATTCTATTCAAGAGTAGATCTATCCTGTCTTGTAATGTAGCAGGATTTACACTTAAAATGATTCTTTCTTTTTTTTTTGCTTCTTTTACCATGAAAGAGCCCAAGGAATATCTTTATCTTTCTTTCATCTGTCTTATGCTGAGACATGTAATGCTGAGTCACACATTTTTTATGTGTTTGTTTTTCAATTTATTCGAGGAAAACCGCCATGCATGGATTAAAATACAACTGAAAGTGAATATTTCAGCAATTCCAAAAGTCACAACATCTGCAGCATCACAGCAAACACTGAAATACGGAAGACAATGTCTTTCGAAATGTGCAAGCAAATTATAAAGAGGCTGGGGATGGTGATATGTAAAACTGAAAGGCATTGCCTGTCTGCCTGTCTGCCTGCCTGCCTGTGTCCACTAACCCAAACCCAAGGAAGAATTCACTAATTCACTAATTCGGTATTATTCCAGCTTTCGGGTTCGTGCACAATTCTAATGAAAAACAGATTTGTCAGTAATTGCTCTTTCCAGCTAATCATTCCATGGCTTGCATGGTTGAACACATTTTTCCACTAATGGTTTCTTAGAAACGTACATGCTTGATGTGTTACCTGTATTTAGAGAGAAAATGACAACTTTTTAAAGGCTTTAAGATTACAGGAAGAAATATAAACCCATCTGCTTCATTTTGGATAATTAAAAGAGGATTTTTTTTTTAAAATTAAGGACAATTCAGTTGAACAGAACTGATGAAAACTGGGTTCGTTTATGTTGATTCTATTGGCATTTCCCCTCTGCCTCCCACAGCGAAGCAATTACTTACCTGACAATCTGGAAATAAATTGTTTACATTCTTATTTATTACTGCTGTGCAGAGATGTTGTAACCTAGCAATGGAAATGAACAAGAATTGATGAAGAGCTGTCCTCTTAATAGAGAGGGGATAAACACGATCTCTGTGTTTGAATGAAAAACACTTGATAATGAACATTTTGATGCCGGTTGGAAATAAAAAGCATTAATAAGTTTTTAAACCATCATGTGCGGTGTAGGTTTGTGGTTAAAACACAGAGATCTTGGGCCTGAATTACATCTGCCTCAGGGCCCCCCCTCCCCTTCCTTCCACCTTCCTCCCCTCCCTCCCCCAACTATAAAATCTCATCTTAAATAAGCAGCCATGGGCCTTACAATATCAATCTATGCGGGAGTTTTTTGAAAGATCTAGCAATCTGAAGAAATAAACCCGTCCGTTAATTTTGACAACCAGGCAGATACATGCTGCTGTGTTTAGAGTTAGGGTTACGGTTATATCACGCACAAAAAAGTGCACATTAAGTCCATTGTAACTATGCATAACAACATTGTAATTGTGTGTAAGTACACATGTATTTACTAAGTCATTACTATGTAAATACACAGTAATTAGAGAGAATTAATATGAAGTGGGTAAGACTTTAGGTGCTGCTTATTAATGTTTTATAAATTACCCACAATTGCATAGTTGTTAGAATCTTCTATTCAAAACGTATATCTGTTAATGTAATGAATACTAAAAGTAAGGAATGGTATATCTGTTACTGTAATGAATTCTACATTTTCAAACTAAGGGCCATTCTTACTTGACTTGTGTTTGCAGTTTATTTTTTTAAAAATCCCTAAAAACTTGTCTTTCAGTTTCCCATAGTTTAGTGGATCCGTGCACTCTAGTAGTCTCGGTGGGTGTCTTCTGCTGAGAGATGTAGTTTGCCCACATTGCACAATCAACCCCAAAAAAATATTATGGATTTTCAACATAAGGTTCTTCGTTGAAAAATCAGAAGAGCGTATGTTTCACAAATTTAATTACAAATAGCCGTCTAGGTAATGCCACATATCATATTGTACGTGAGCAAACTACCCATAAAAATAAATAAATAAATAAAATGAATTAGTGCTGAGTGTGTGTGCATTTCTGGAATAGTGTCAGGGCTCTTTTGCTAATGTCACACAAAAAAAACAACCAAAAAAAACCCATATGATTTCGCAAAGAGTACTTTGCAAAAGCTTTATGTGTTGGCTTACATTGCGTTTTTAAATCCACAGGGAATATACAGTGCAACACCATGGTTACTGTGAAGGAGGCTGACTATAATGTAACATGTTCCCTCTTCAATGTGACATTTAAATTAGTTTAATTGCACTTTCCCCCAAAGGAATTCTGGACTACCTAGAGGGAGATGAATGCAGTTATTTGGTATTGACTGCGCTAGGAAGGTATATTTAAGTCTACCTGCTGTATAGCCATGTTTAAATAAATATAAACTGCAGGCTGACATATGACAGATGCTGTAAACAATGCATATCGTTATTGCAGTGACTTTTAGAAATGTGGATGACATTTTAATAAGAAAATCGTTTTTCTTGTCAGTTTGAACAAACACTGACGGTAGCTAGCCATGAGTTCAGTTTTCAGAGGCTTAAGGGATTTGTGATTACAACTTCAGTAAGGAATGTGAATAAATAATTGTGTCTATTTCTCTTATACTCTGCTGAAAAAAGTCAAATAACTAATATAATACAAATAATAAATAAATAAATAAATAAACACGTTTAACCTGTCAGAAAAATATTTCTATGTAAAGAATGGAACAGGTTCATTCTAATAAGACTTATTGGTGTTGAAAGGACTCACATAGTGTAATTTAATTGTCTATTTTTTTTAACTGTATTCATGAATGTATTTATTTGTTTGTTTATGTTTACAAGCGGTTTTTAGGGTGTTTAGATATTGTTCAGCACGATTCAATCCTGGCTGTAGGACTGCAGGTTCAGGGGATCCTGCATTGCTGCAGCCCGAAAGTGGCTTGCTTTAGAAAACCCTTGTGTAGGTTTCAGCTAATACCTTAATTAAGATTATCTCCATTATTAATATCATAGGTGGTGATTTTCATACAAAAGTAAAGAACCCTAAAGAGAGTACATAATTGAGAAACTGGGTTGTTTTGTGTCCAAAATGAATAATACAAGCATACATATCTGTGTTCCTACAGTGGATACCTTTCCAGCAAGGCAGCATGGTACTTAAACATAGACACAGATAGAAATCTCCTGACAGGTATTGTATTCAGCCTTTGTCAAGTACAGATGGCTCTGTAGATAAATATCTAGATGTTGAAAAAGAGGAGCCTCCATCTCCTGGAAATGGTTTGGGAGAAACAGCCATCAGTTCAGGAGGTAGAGAGGTTCTAAAATAACTCCAACTCCCGCAGAAGCAGGGTACGTTTAAAGCCTTAGATCAACTCTGATACAGGCCTTGGTAAAGTAATGGCTGAATGGAAACAGGATTTAAGGAGTCAGATAGGTAATCCAGTTTAAGTTTATTCACACGTTTATACATCAGCTTTGAACAATGGTATTCAGGTGAGTTTTAAAATCCCACTGTCTCTGCAAAGACCCTTTGCGGGGTTTTTAAGAAAGAAAAAAGGCTCCTCCATTGTCAAATATTTCAGGTTCTAATTAGCTGCTTGTTGATGTACGCCCCCTTACAGTATATTCTGATCTACAGCTGCAACAAAGGAGGCTAACACAGTTCCCTGTCACTCAGACACATGGCTTATCTGTCACAATGTGTCATCTATATCTATACTGGAAGCAATGGCAGCAATAACCGACAAGCAGAACACAGTTTGCAAGAGTTGGTGTGGCTATTATTATTATTATTATTATTATTATTATTATTATTATTATTATTATTATTATTATTATTTGATTTATATGTACTGGTATGCATGTATAATAATACACAATCCCTTTGGTCAGTACTGAAGTTCAAAGTTAGGTTCTGTCAAGTTTAATTCCTCATTTTAGAAATGTTTAGAAATTCACCCAAATATACATATTGGAAAAATAACAAGTTCACTGTGCTGTGTATCATTTTTTTTCTGCACAGCTGAAGAAGGGCTGTTGTCTTTTGAAATAAATGATTTTTGTATCATGGAAACCTCTTGTGTACATTGTGTCTCCAATTACAGTGTATTTACATAGTAGTTACATAGTAATTACATGTATACTTACACATAATTGCAATGTTATTGTGCATAGTTACAATGTACTTAGTGTGTAAATCGTTTTTTTGCACAATATATGTAAGTACACAATTGTATCAGAAAAGGGTTAGGGCTAGTGGGATGAGGGTTAAAGTTATGTTTACATCATACAAAAAAATGTACACATAAAGTACATTGTAACTAAGCATGTATACTGCATCGATACCTCCTTTCAATACATTGGACTTCAGCTACGCAAGGAGGAGTGAAAGGGGCACTAAAGCATATCCAAAATAACGAATGCTTGTTTTGAAAGATAGCATGTAGCTTGTCAAATTAACACCTCAAGCCAACATTACAATACAAAGATTTAATAATCATTGCTGCAGATGCAGCTTTTCGGTGACATTGTTTTCGGCATGGCATTACAAATCTTTCAGTTCCTTTGGATAAATGTCATTAAAGTGTTTGTCATGCACCAGGGACACATCTAGGCAATCTGCATGAAGGCAAATTAGAGGATGCGTCAAAGGAGATGATGGACCATGTAATTGGGACATGATCATAGATGATGGTGATGGTAATTTCATTTGTTGCGGCTATCGTGCAGTTAACAGAAACTTTGGATGAGTAAAATAGGACTAAATGAATCGTGTCCCCCTGAAAAAAATGACAATCCTTTCTTGATGGATGCTCCAATCTGCTATTGTCTAAAAGACAGATCGCTCTGGAAAGTTTCAGGGTCACTTATTACTACCTTTTTGAAATTGCATGCAATGGGAAGATGGTCTTCATCTAATAATACCCACCCATGCCCATGAAGGATCAGAGCCAGGAATGTAAAATACACATCGCAATAGACCATGCATGCTATACTAGTTTTAACTTTGAAATTGCTTCAGACTTTGGGTATCAAGCTCTTCCACGTCCTCTGGAATCACTCCAGAAATAATCTCTGGAAGTGCTTTTCACAGTCAAGAGCTGTTTGCTTGGACATATTCAAACGTTATTGAGCTGCACGGCACCCCTCTGAGACTGCCTTCCAGGGACTCGATTAATACTCTGCCTTCCTTTCAATCAATACCGGCAAATCTCAGAAGTCAATATTCCAGCGCTGCCGGGCTGCAGATCCTTTCATTTCATTTTCCTCCAGGGTTTGCTGTTAAATTCTCATGTTGGGTGGAATGGGAGGTGTATCTTTGCAACACCTGCATGGAGCTGATATCCGCTCCAAGCTGTTTACTGTTTCATGGTTCATTTTTAAGTTGACTGTAAAGAGGGCTTTAATATCAAACTCTGTAGCCACACACAGGTATGTAGAGCAAGAAAACACCTGCCTATATCATCCACGTGTGACTGCACATGTGACTTTGAAGCCGAGTTAATTACTGAGAATGAATGAATTAACTTTTCAAAATATAATTTCTTAAAATGAATACTACAGATTTGAGTTTGCCTACACCAGGCCAGTTCAAACAAATCTGTAATCTGAACTGGAATATTCTGTCTTCTCTGCTATGCAAAATAATGCCAGCATGGCGTTGATGCTGACCCTCCCGTTTCCTTTACGTCATTAGTTCTGCCCGATGCATTCAAAAGCATTACATGAACCATGCTATCACCATGGAACACAGGACGACAGCAGTTAGATAAAATTCAATATCACAGTCACCTGAGGAGTATGGAAGACATTTACAACAGCTTTGTTTAAGTACCGACAAGACTTTTTTTTTTTTTTTTTTTTGAACGGTGGAGGTTGTGGTAAGCAAACAGGGTCTGAGTACAAGGTCTTGTCCCAGCTATTTTGGATTAGCGAAAGAGTCTGGTGTAAATTAATTGTATCTTTCATGCCTTGCTTGTGCGCTGTTCTCAGTGCGTTCCATACACCTGGTTTACAATATTATTAATGTGTTTTGTGTATCACACACATGCACTCAGCCATGCCTGAAATCAATTACAATAAGCATAATGTGTTTGTAATACATTTTGATATTTTTAATGAGTATATGGTAATACAGAACATTTCTGTTGAAGGAAACATGGTAGGACCAAATTACTTCTCAGCATGATTTTTAACTAATATTGCACTGCTCAAAAGAAAAGCTCTGCCAAGGTGGTATTATCAGAAGCCTTTTTAAATGAATTGACAATATACTTTGTGTGAGTTTTTATATTCTCTGTTTCAGTGGCACAAAACAAATACAATACACTTGAAATATAAAAACATCCAAAGCTTCCCTTGTTTGCTGGCTCACAGACACATATAAAGAGAAGGGGACTGCAGACGTTCAGCTGTATGATGCTAACAGTCAGGCTATTAGGAGTATAAGGCACGCCGATATCCTGACCTGGTGTGAAATAGCCAGAGCTAGATTGATGATAGCCAGTGCTAGACTGATACATTGATGTCTGAGGAGGCGTGTGTGTGTGTGTGTGTGTGTGTGTGTGTGTGTGTGTGTGTGTGTGTGTGTGTGTGTGTGTGTATATGTGTGTGTGTGTACAGAAGAATAAATGAAAATGGATCAATACAATGCTGCAGAGTACCAAAAGCAGATTATTATAATTAAATAGAAATAAATTAGTGTAGTTATCGTGGCATCAAAAGCTCATAAGTACCTCGACTGTTTGTTTTCAACCAAAACATTTAGAAGTTTGCAAGTGTACTCTAAACCAATACAGTTCCAGGAGCAATTAAATTAGTTTCCGTCCCATGGCTCGAATCTTGAACGCAAGCATCTGCTGTGGACTGATCTGTGTGAACCACAGCAATCACACTGCAGGGTTTCTGGCACCTAGTCGCTCCAATCATGGCAAAAGCATTACACGCTGAAAAAAACCCAAAAAACCCCCATTGAAACAATGCCAGACGCACAAGGCCCAATTACATTACATCTTGTTTATTAGGGTATATCCAGAAAACAATATCCTACCACAGTGCAAAAATAATTACTTCATTAAAAAAGTTACTGTCAGTGGCAGACAAATGGCGATAAGATCAATAATGCCACTCGAGGAACAAGCCCTGGTCATAAAATACCGGGCTGGGGTGATAAATAAGCCAAACAGGAGATACAATTCAACTTTCCTAATTAATGCAGCCCAAACTAATTACTAAAGAGAGTGCATAATTGATTTTCCAAGGAAACAAGCACAAGATTTAAATGTACCTTAGCTTATTCCAAGCAAAGTGTAAATCCTTGCCTTCAAGAATAGTCAAGCAGCTAGAATGCAATGGAAGTTGCATCTAATGTATAAGGTGAAACTGTAATACTCTTTCAAATTCAAATTACAAGTCATTTAAATGCAAATCCGAAATGGTTTGCTATTGAAACCATGTTGAGTTCATGAGTAAATATAATTTAACGATCCATTCTGCTGAACACTGAACTTCCATTTATGGTAATTGTCTATCTGCGCAAAAACTAATGTTAAAAGGTTAAATAATGACTGATGGTCTCGTGGGAAAAGGTGCTGGAACATCTCTCAAACAGAGAGAAAGAAATATTTCTCTACAGCTTTCTCCCTGGATAACACTTTACAATAAGTGTCTCTAATTACTGTGTATTTACATAGTAGTCACTTAGTAAATACATGTGCACTAAAACACAATTACAGTGTTATCATCATTGCAATGTACTTAATGTGTAAATCCTGTTGTGGGATATATGTATGTACACAATTGTATCAGAAAAGGGTTAGGGTTAGAGTTAAATTGTGCCAAAAAAATGACACATTAAGTTTTTCTTGGATTTTCTTTTATGTGGAGGGCTCTGGGGGATTTTATATATCAGGTAAACAATGGAGAATTGTGGAGATTTGTTGCTGTCTGACAGTTTGACAGCTCACGCTGGGGCTGTGCTCTGTTGCTGGTCTTAATGAGCGCGTGTGATATAGGAAATATGAACTGGATAAGCCCACTGAAAAGATTGCTCACTAGTTCTTATAAAATAATACAATACAATATCTGCAAAAATAGTGAATCTCCTAAACAAATGGCTAGAAATGATAACATGTATTATATTATTAAAAGAGCCACCCTCTTTTGAGGTGAGCCACTGACAGCAATCTGAGGGCATTCAAGGCTGGGTGACGGGACATATTGACACCCCATAAGGGGGGAGGGGGGGGCACAGCTGGGAGGCAGTGGGGTGGAGGACGAGAAAGATACTCCAGACATTTTGGAAAAGGAAGGCCCTGAATTTAAAGACTATCCAATGAATGATAGGGAAGCGCCAAGGCCTCGACCCTAGAATCACGGAAAGTCTCCCAACATGATTATTATTACACCAGTGATTATTTGGGGAGTAAAGTTTACATGCCAGTAAATGGCACCGGCTTGAGCAATACACAGCATGAACACATCAATAAATGTGGAAAATGTGTTTAAATGAGTAAACTAAAGCATTTCTTAGACCAAAAGACTTCTATACAGTATATGGGGAAAAACAATGTCAGCTACAGCATATTGTAGCATTGTAGTCAATTGCTGATTAACTACTGACCTCATATGAGGATGTAAAGAAAGAACAGTTTAAACAGTTGTGTGAGTCTAAGTGTGAAACCTATTTCTGTATGCAGTTGCCAATAGATAAAATAATGTAATCATTTTACTGTATTAATCCTGCACTGAACTCAACCTGTAGTATTTTGTATTTCACTTACACTCATATCTCACCCTAATGTATCTATCAACACTGTTATCTGCTCTTGAACTGCCCTGATATCAAATCACACTGTGTTTTGTATTTGCTCTTATTAGGACTGAAGTCACTGTATTTTGTACTTTGCTCTTAATTGTACTGTAATTCTTGATATGTATTTTTTGTAGGCAATTGTAAGTAGCACTGGGTAAGGGCATCTGATAAGAAATAAATAATAATAAATAATAATAATAATAATAATAATAATAATAATAATAATAATAATAATAATAATAATAATTTTTCAGAATATAAGTGCACCTTTTTTACTGGGAGAATACAGGTTGTGATTTGTCTGCAAAGTGTGTGAATCCTATAGGAAAAGAGGTTTGCATTATACTGTACAAGGGAGGAACTAGAGCTGGTCATTCATGTGTGTTATAAACATGGTGCATGTTATTGTCTAAAAATTACTGGAGATGAAAAACAAAGACAGGAACATAATGTGAAATTAGCAAGGGGTGCGTTTCTCATAATTTGTGAATCCAATAATCCACACACTTGGTTAATCAAGTCATGATGATGACACGTTTTACTAGACCGCCTGTATTGTCTGTCAAAAGATTGTATTATGTTTTTCACATTTTCTATGTGCAAGTCCGATAAGAAAATATCAAAGTACTGTGTTTTATCTGCTGTATTTATTGAGAAAAACACTGCCTTGAACCAACTGTAATCCATCCCGTTCAGGGGCATTTATAAGAACTATGAACAAGCATATCAATTCATTCTATTCATATTAAATTCATATTAGATTCTGTGCAGCTTAGTGAGGACTGTGGATTTTTTTCTTTTTTTTAATAAAGCACAATCTTTTATTTGGAAGCAGCTTGCAAATTAATTATCTGCTGTCAGTTAAATTGGTTCAAGTTCAAATAAATCCCATTTTAATTGGGATTTCAAGGAACAGCGCACCTCTAATAGGCTCTTTGAAATGTTCCCAAACTTCATTTTAACACAGCAGCAACTAGGTTCTAAAACTCTCAAGGACACAGCGACTTCCCCAGATTTGTAAATGTGAATCTGTCATCTCGGCAAATTAGAAATCTGAATTATGCTAATGCCACTGGATTGCAACTATTTGTGCTCACAGCTTTACATCACATTGCAGCTTCACAGAGACCGTGGGAAAGAATGACCGTCAGCTCTTTGAAAAGTACTGCGCAGTTCAACAAGTTGCACCTTATTTGCCTGTTGTGTGTTGCTTGCATTGGCGAGCTGTTCTGCAGTTTTGTTCATTGCAAAGTCAATAGTTAAAAGCTAAGGCGTCTACTGCAATAGGAAGTTTTGTATTTTGTTTACAGTTCAATGTTGTTATATAATCTTGATGCCGCTTCTCAGTTTGGCAGTTTTTTTATTTTTTTTTAAATGAACTTTAACAGCAGGATTCTTATGCTTGTTTTCTCCAAGTAATTGAGAAAAATGCTTTTGCACTCTAGTCATCATATCAAAAGCTGTAAGCCCTGACTGTTGTCTTAGGATAACAGGACATATATAAATAGCAGTCTTATCTTTTTTTGTTCTTATGTTTAGCTGCGTATTGTAAAGGTTTACAGAAACCACATTGAAATTCAAACTGGATATGTAGTAGGGATTAAATAGAAAATCATTTTTTCAATCTCATTATAATCACTGAGATAAATACTGGATAATCGATTAGATAATTACATTATTTGAGATTATCGAATGCACCGAACGCCCTGCCTTGCTGTTTACAGTATTTCTGCCAAAGTCAAGCAGTGGACATGTTTTTCTTTCCCTGCTTAAGTACTAACTAGCGTCTGATTGGCTGGTCCCATCCTGACTACCAGCGAATCAGTTTTCAAAATGATTAAAATAATCATGTCGGGGAGATTCTGTGGGCTCACAATCATGGCTATTTTTCGCCCAATTAATCGATTGCTATTTGGAGTCTTAGCTGACAGCCCTAATATGTAGCCCGTGCCGTGGACAAGGGCCTCAATGATGGGGCTCTAATTGTGTTGGTGATAATGAGCAGCTGATTGATCCAAGGAAACATAAAGTGTCTCCTCGATATTTAATTGGGTAACACCTTATATTAAGGTGCTGCTTATTAATGTTTTATAAAGGTATAATAGCTGCATAATAACTATGTTACAGATTGTTAATGAAGCATTATAGATGGTTTATAACCATGCAATAGCCATTGACGGAATTACGTTTAAACATCCCAAAGTACAATAGGTGGCTAAAAACTGTCCCCTTTATAAAAATGTTATTCCATCTATGGCTATTGCATGATTATAAACCATCTCTAACCCTCTATAACATAATTATTAAGCAGCTATTATATATTTATACAACATTAATAAGCAGCACCTTAATATAAGGTGTTACTGTTATTTGGTCACACTTTAAGGATCTTTAAATGAAGAGCCTATTAATGGGTTATTTCATTTTATTAACAGTTGAAATGAACAACAAATGAACAATTACAAGAACGGCTTCTTACGATGTATATTGAAGAACACATTCTGATAATTGTATATTGCTGTATACTGTTAATTGCAGCCTAGTGTGTGACAAAATACCTTTCTAATGCATGTTGTTGTTCTTTTTCAAAACAGATCCTTCACCTGAGTAACATGTATGGAATCATTTATGTTGCTTTACAGACCTGCCTTTTCCCTGTATTGTATTTCAGTCTGTTATATGAGATGCCCTCGTTTGAATCCTGCAGCAAACTGTTTTCAATCATGCAGGAATAGTGAACAGACAAAAAGGAGGACTATTGCTAGTTTCACCATTAGTGTCAAAGGCAAAATGCAATAGAATAGATCAAATTAAAGGAGTTGCAGGCTTTTACAGGGCTTCTTATACCAGCAAGTGCTTCTTTACAACTACAATTACTCACAGGCAATAAGCACACCTGTTTATCACTGCAGATTTCCAGATACAAGGGGGACCAAATTAAAGTTGCAGTTCTTAACCGCACAGACCCATAAAGTGATACAAATCTCTTATTACATTCACTCTGAAACACAGGCCCTGGGGAATCAGATTATATCAACGCCCCTTTCACTTGCAAAAATGCCTGATAACCCCTGTTGGAAAAATAATATTTATTTTAAGCTAATTTAAGCTAATTCTGCTAAACTAGTACCAGTACCCAAGACCACATTACCAGCAATGGCAAGACAATGGATTCGGTCAGAATATTGCACATTGCTAATTGCTAGGGTCTTCTATGGTACAGGCTACATCAATAACAGCCACTCTCAAACTATGTGGTTTATTGTAAGTGTGCAACAAATCTGAACATGCTAAGGGTTTAGTCTTCTTGTGTATACCTATTATACACAGATCTCCCATATACCTCCGGAGCACTTATAGAGGCAACTGTGATATGCAGTAGGCATACAATTAAGAAACTCTTAAAGGGATAACAGGTTCATATATAATAGAGTGTGTTACCATATTGTGTACCTTACAGCTATAGATAATAACATTGTGATTATGTGTAAGTACACATGTATTTACTAAGAAAACTACTATGTAAATACACAGTAACTGAAGACACTAAATGAAAGTGTTACCCCATATCGCTGGCCTAGAGCAAGAACATCACATCCTGAGATATGAGCATTGTGTAACAATAATAGAAAGCCATCAGCAATATGAATTTGCTCATTCTTTTAAACGCTGTAGTTACCAGATTCTTCATGGGTTAATAGCACAGTGATACAGGTATGTTAAAATGTATGAAACATTACCACTGTGGCATCATTCATGGGCAAGACTGCATGTCATAGTAGAAGAGCAAGTGGAATATAAATACTGTGCATAAAAATACACCAGCTAATGATAATAAAATAAATCTCCCTGCCAATTCCAGAGAGAAGGCTTGTTCTGTGATACGGTCTCCTTAATATCTTCTGGCAGTGTGACAGGGAGTTGATATAAAAAAAAAAAACAGAGTCATATATATTCTGCCTGACAGAATTAAATAAAAATGCGTCCATATCACAACCCAGATAAATAGGTTGATCTTGAACCCATTATGAAATGCTAAGTTCCTGTATAATATCATTGCAAGGTAGGCTCTGCAAATCTCTATCCACGAAAAGCTCCTTTACACTTGCATGAGCATTTTTTCTATGTGCATCAGTTTCAGGTAAAATTTAACCGTAAGTCAATCATCTCTGCCAGAAACCTACTTTTTGCATGCTATAACCCTAACCCTAACTCTAAATGAAACCAACAGTATGAAGGTCACGCTTAATCAGGACTTAAAGGATGTGTTGTACGAGACTAAAAGATTAAAATATGCACAAGATCACAGAAATTGGACTATGGAACATTGGTCAAAGGTGCTTTGGACTGTTGATGGATGGACAACGACACCTGTGCCTTCTGCCAGTTCTGTTGTCAATTCAACACTTGTCTCCTTTCTATTCCTTAAGGATATTATCTTCAAGTATTCTTGTTAGACGGCGTTTTGGGTCTTCCAGTCCTGGGTTTGTCAATTATGGATGATGTTTTTCAGTACTTGTTGATTATTTTTTGGCTACCACACTTTGAAAATCAAGTGATGCGAGTTATTTCACTCAATGTTTTCTTTATGCAAGTCAAGGTTGTTATAATAGTAGAAAACACTAGTGGAGGCTTTGAGCAAATTGCTGGTGCTCATAATGCAGCAGAGCAGAAAAATGCAACATGTCTAAACTTATTATTTTGTAATTGTTCTATTTTTACAAAGTAGCTTTTTATCGCAGTCTTTCAAATTTTACAATTAAAACCACATTTTTGGTCTATTTTTTAATTTCTGTTTTATAAAATGATGTATTAGACTATTTTTAATGGAATGGTTTAATCGTTCTTTTGTTGTGAAGCACTTTGGGATCCCTGTGATGAAAAGCACTATAGAAATGCGAATTGTGTTGTATTTATTGTATTGGATTTTATTGTAGAATATGCGAGTTAAAGAAAAGAAGTACTGGTACAAAATAAATACCTTATTTATACAAATAAACAATTTACCTCTTCACAGAACACACATTTTAAAACCTGCTTCTAAAACACTCTCTGGACCACCTTGATCAGTGTGCAGCGTGGGATTAAATTAAAAATACATTTTTTAATAAGTTTTGAAAAACATGAAAGGTAATATATTTGTACTCAAACTACCCATCCTCATTAGAAAGCACGAAGTATCAAAAATGATTAGATGACATTTAAAACGAATGTCTTTATATACATTCTGATAGGGTACATGTTTAAAACAGTATAAAAGCATCGTAATGAATGAACTTCAAAGCACTGATCCTGCTTCCTCATCCACTTCTGGTTTTGGTTAAACATTTTAATATTTGTTTTCATTGTATTTAATGTGCAAACATTTATATTTATTGAGCAGAAATTGGATGAAACAATTCGCTCACAAGATTGTCTAGGGGACATCTTTGAAGTGAATATCTGCACGTACACTTAATTGAAATGTTTTACACTCAAATTGAATCAACTGAAAAAAAAAACAGTTGCTTCTATATTAACAATAGGAAGAAAAAACAAAAAATCAAAGGTCAATTATAAACTACATTACATGTGGCTAGAGAAGATAGGGGAGCACTTTCGTTTCTGGGCATAGAAGCTTTCATTACCAACAATCACACCACAGTAAATATTTATACTTTATTTTTAAACTTTCTAGTACTGAAACTAGCAATAGCCTTTGAAAAAACAAATGGTCAAATTACTTCTCTATTTCACTTTATCTATTTCTGCCTAAGCAAGCTAATTGATTGCAATACCTACAGTCTTCCTCGAAAAGGACGATTGCTTCTGACATCAAATTGTTTAAAAAAGTAGGGCAATCAATCCATGATAACCATAGTTGTGCATGGGGGGGGGGAGGGAGTGGCTGGCAACTGTTTATTTTATCATGATCAATATCAAAAGACATCCTACAGCAAGGGTGATGTTTTTCAGAAAAGCTGATATCTATTTAGTGTTTCATATCCCAACATGAACCCATTCTTTGTTTTTTACATGTACCCATTAATATCTAGCAACAACTATATATGTTAACTTTGTGTACTGCTCCAGTTTGCGTTTCCATCACAGCAGTTGTATTTCGGTATGGTTTGGGTTTCGGATTCAGCCACATGTCTCTACTCTTTTAGCTTTGGGAAATAAGAATCCGAAATACTTTTGCAGCAGGAAAAACAAACACAAACAAACAAACAAACAATAAATAACAACTTTGCTTGTGAACTCCATGATATTGCAGGAGTTATCGGTCATCTTTGAGCATCTATGCTGGTGTGATGGAGACCTTGAAGGACCTGACAATGTTGCTTCATGGACTTTATTGATGAATAGCCTCCTGCAGCTGCACAGGACTGCCTGACTGTGAAGTAGGAAAGAAAGCAGTAGCAGGTGGTGCTGATAAAACAGGTCTATCTGATTAATAGAGCCTTTCTGGATGTCCGTGCACAGGTGCACCACGGTGATGCATTTCTGTTTCCTCCTCTTTCAAAATGATAGATTGAGACAAGCTGCTTGAAGGCACAGATGGGAATCCCAGGCTTACTTACTGCAAGGCGGAATCCGGAACGGAACACGCAACGAAAAGAACTGACCTGCCACCAAATTCCTGAACTTGTTCTAAACCTATTGTTGCAAGGACATGCTTTCAATGCCATCCCAACTCAGCTGCATACAAAAAAAAATTGGATTTCGTTTCACAGGCATGGCCTTAATGAAAGATTTAAACCAAGAAGTCACGGCAGGCCCCCATTGTAATAAGCTGTTACTTCTTCCTTGATTAGTGGCACAAGTGTATTTACAATGGAGAAATGTTTAACTCGAACGCTAGTGGGATGGTGCCAAACAACCCTAGACGTGGCCATGGGATTGATTATAAAGTCGGCTCATCTTGTAGTTTGCTGTAAAGTTGCCCATGAGGCCCCACTGAGGGGAAGCTTGGCAGTAAAACTTGCCTACTAAAACACATAGCTGGAAATGCCACAGAGTTCCTGAATCAACAATCAGTGGATGTGTGTGTGTGCAGTGGGAGTAATGGTCCTTTTCCCATTCATTTTTTAAAAGCCATCCTTGTGAACATTAATGATGTTACTCATGACACTTTAGGGATTAAACTGCTCTAATGCCATCTATAACCTTTCACAGAAATATCAGAAATGACAGAAGCATCTGTGATATTTTGAATAACCATGCAGAACATTATTGGTTATTATTTCAAATCAGTGCTCTGATACAATGGAAATGTACAGTGCTAATGCAGAATTTACGCTGATCAGACCTGATTAACTGGGTTCCAAATTGGGTAGACATATCTTATGGTTTAAAAAACTTTAAGAAAGTTAAAACTCAGCAATTTGATAAATGTAAGATACCAAAAAAACTGTAACACTTTACTGTGTGTCTCTAATTACTGTTTATTTACATAGTTTTTACTTGGTAAATACATGGGTACATACTCATAATTACAATGTTATTATACATAGTTATAATGTATTTTATATGTACACTTTTCTGCACGATATAACACTAACTTTAACTCTAACTCTATCCCTAACCCTAACTCTAAACCTAACCCTGCCCTAACCCTTTTCTGACACAGTTGTGTACTTACATATATACTGCAAAAAGATTTACACATTAAGTACTTTGTAACTATGCATAATAACATTGTAATAATGTGTAAGTACATATGCATTTACTAAGTGACTAAGTGACTACTAAGTAAATACACAGTAATTATTAGAGAAACATTGTAAAGTGTTACCCCAAAAAACACTTGCATTACAAGTAAATAAATTGAAGCAAAGAAAAGCATAGCATTATTGTTTTACTTTATCTTCAGAATCATTCTCGCTACTTCCACAATCACTGTACAATAAAAGTTTATATAATACATGTGTAGAATAGCCAGCTATGTTGTTTAAGTTGTTTCAAGTCCCTTAACATAAGAACATAAGAACATAAGAAAGTTTACAAACGAGAGGAGGCCATTCGGCCCATCTTGCTCATTTGGTTGTTAGTAGCTTATTGATCCCAGAATCTCATCAAGCAGCTTCTTGAAGGATCCCAGTGTGTCAGCTTCAACAACATTACTGGGGAGTTGATTCCATACCCTCACAATTCTCTGTGTAAAAAAGTGCCTCCTATTTTCTGTTCTGAATGCCCCTTTGTCTAATCTCCATTTGTGACCCCTGGTCCTTGTTTCTTTTTTCAGGCTGAAAAAGTCCCTTGGGTCGACACTGTCAATACCTTTTAGAATTTTGAATGCTTGAATTAGGTCGCCACGTAGTCTTCTTTGTTCAAGACTGAACAGATTCAATTCTTTTAGCCTGTCTGCATATGACATGCCTTTTAAGCCTGGAATAATTCTGGCCGCTCTTCTTTGCACTCTTTCTAGTAACCCCTAATCCCTAACCCTAACCCTTTAGTGTAAGGTCTGGGGGTCTATTTTCGCCTGTTTTTTTCTGTTAGATTTGTGGCTATAACTCTTTAAATGAATCTAGACAATGTGCAGACTTTGGCCAGTACCAAACCAGCCACTGCTGTATTGCGCTTTTAAAGTCTTAAACAGATTGAAACTACACAACGTTCCATTTTATAGAGATCTGTTAATGTTTCCGACAAGCAAACGGCTGGAAAGGTATTTAAATATTCAAGGTATGAAGAGAGAACTTAATACATATTCAGACAACGTATACTGTCAGATCTGCCACAGCTCTAAAAAGGAGAACAAAAGAACACATCTTTTTATGCAGGGACAGTGCCGGTATGGTTTACAGCTTGTTTACTGATAGAAAAAAAAAAAGAATCGAATTGAGCAAGTTCTGGATTTGGTTTTATTTAAGAGGATACATGCTGAGATTCACACTCTTCACTTAGAGAAAGGGCTTGACCTGCAATGGAAAGATTCAATTTTGAATAACACAAAAATAATATAATGCCTGCTGTCCCTCGCCTGTATGTAATAAAAACTAGAACATATTCCTACGCATAACGCTCAGCATCTGCCTATAAATCTAATGCAGTCGACAGAAAAAAATGACAAGAGGAATAGAGCAGCTGTACATGCTCTCTGATAGGCGAAGAAATGGAAGGGAGTCAAAGGAGAAATGACAGAGTGTGAATTACATTTCCGTAATAGGCTTGGGGATATCATTTGATTAGCTGTGACACATCATTGGTTTCAGGAAAGGCCTAAGGCTTCTGCATAATATTGAAATGAAAGTTGTTGTTGTTTTTTTTACATTAATATAAGATTATTTAAGGTTGATGAATTGACTAGGCTGAGCATTCGTTTTTTTTTTTTCTGATATTATATCCGCTGCCACACTCCGCAAACTAACAAAAACAGAACTGATGAACTTGTTTATAATGGTCTTGACGCCTTTGTTTCCTTCGGTGACGTTTCCACTGTTGCCTGTTTAATTTGCTTTTCTGTCACCAATGCGGCATGATTGAATTTGCAATCCTGATTGGAAGTTATAGATGCATTTTTACAGAAATTAATGACAGCTCATCTGCCCGAAAATGTTATTGTGACTTGGAAAAATAAATGTGAAGCAGCAGAATGTTCTTTATAGGCAGGTACTGCATGGTAGTTCTAACTGTGTGCTAACTGCCAAATCAAGCTGCTAACTTTCTTATTGTTGCAAAACAATTTGACTGAAATACCTGAGTCACGTGATCGTCACTCTCAAATGCATTTTACGAGGAAACCGTTTTGAACAGCCGTTCAGTTCCTTACATGCATTTCCCCACATATTAATTACATATCATTATTTAGAACAAAGAAACCGCAAAAGGAAAAGAAAATCTACTTATGAATTATGGATTAGTGCTAAATTGAAGTCTGCCGTTGACCCTGGAGTTTAACAGGTATTGTAAAGAATAAGAAAATATGAATAGGATTTGATGACATTTACATATTCTCTTTACGCAATTGGGTAGCTTGGATGGAAAAAAAAAAGATTGTAAGGTGAAGGTCCATCTAAATAAACTGCCTGGGATGTCTTTTACATTACAGAAGGGCTTGATATCACCACAGCGTTGCATGCTTTTATTCATACCTGCCCTCGCCACTTCTTGCTATTGCCAGTCAAATATTAAAGTCTGGTTATAGCCACTGCCGAATCAAGTTGCTTTCCGTGATCTGCATATTCCCCGGTAACTGCAACCCTAAGATAAGTGGTTGCGGCAATCATGGGTATGTGTATTCAGAGAGATTTCATAAAAATGTGATTCAATGCTGGAATAAATCTAACCTTTTCCCACTGCAATTTAACAATCAGCAGAGCTCCCTTTCCCGAGCGCCGCACAGTATCAGTGTTTCTTCACAAAGACCATTGCAAGATGGGAGGGTGGCTGGGGTACTGTCAATTAGATATTGCATGAAATTTGCAAAGTACTACCTCTGATCAAAATGGGATTTTTGTAATTAAAAGACTACGTGCAAAGATGCATATACCCGCCTCGCATGGTACTGTTTAAAGCAATCTTTTCATTTTCCTTCTTCTGTAAGATACAGGAGGCTAACTCGTCGTCTCTATGCTCCCGGATGCATCCCATAACAGACAGGATGTATTGGTGCTTCTGACTTTGCCGTCTCGTAGGATCTTACTCAGCGGAACACTTGGTAGAATTCTTCCAAGTGTCGTGCGCGTCTGGCAAATCTGTCACTCCCAGGCATTCAGCTGACCTGACGTGACAATTACATTTAAATTATCACGCCTGTGAAAGGGGCTATGGGTGATCCACCAACAGATTAGGTGACAGGGAAGCGAGCGATTATGAAGCGCCTTGTAGGCACCCAGGATGAAATCACAAGGGAACAGAAGAAAAAAACAAGTAATGCCAGCAAATCAGAACAGAAAACACAAAAAGCTAAAGAAAAACACTGTGAAAGCAAAGTGAAAAATAATTACTAAAGCCTTGCCCCCAGTTGCACGCACAGTGGTCAGAGGTTTTGGGCTTCCTCAGTTTTGACTGAGCTTCCATGTCGTATTGATCTCCAGCATCATGAGTTCAATTAGAAATTTTAACAAACAAAAATGCAATTTTTGCAATTCAGATCGGTGCTAAGGCTTGTTCATTCACAGCACTGTATCGCATTGGTTATGGCTTTGCTCTCAATCAAATCAGTTATAACTCAAATTTCGCGCTTGATGGGCGACTTCGGGTCTAACTCAATTGACAGGAGCCTTCGAAGTGAATGATTTTTACAGCATATAATCCTTTCTGTCAGTCGTGTTAGCAAGGCACGATTATGCATGAAGTCAGGAAACAAGCAGCAGAAAATCTTTATCATGCAAATAAAACAGCGAAGTTCAAGAGGAGCCGATCGAAAAAATGCAAATTGTAATCCTCTGTTTGTTTTTGATGATAAAAGTCAATTGCCATTCATTATTAATGATCATGGTTTTTTTTTTTTTTCCAGGCAAGAATTATTTAAGAAGTTTAGACAGTGGTCCAAAGGGGTCGGCAAAAATCAATACAGTTCAGTCTTTCAAGGATACGAGCGACACAGCTGCAAAGAAACTGTTTTCACAGTTAAAACGACCTGACTGCGAAGGGACATGAGAATCCAGTAATCTCTCTAACTACCATGTCAGTTCACTGCAGCAACACAGTAATTGCACACATGGTTGTGTAGTTACAATGCAATTACAAAATGAAAAATGTTGCTCGTTGCTAGCTTTGTAATTAGACCGTATTTACACATGCAGTTGTGCATTTGCGATGTAATCACTATGCTTTCATCTGGCCAATTGCAATGTGAAGTGCGACTCAGAATCCTGACTCTTCTGTCTCACTAGCTCCGTACTGACTACAGGCAGGCTTATAATTAAGCTGTTTTTTATGAATAAAATACATTACTCATCTTCCAAAGTATATTACATGTTCTAATGCAAAAACCTCACAACCTAAATTGCAAAACCTTGTTTTTATTATTATTATTATTATTATATTATTATTATTATTATTATTATTATTATTATTATTATTATTATTATTATTTACAGAACAAACAACTAAATAATATAGAACTATATAAAACTTTGCAGGATGTTGGCACAATATGACTGTAGAAGACATTCTTGAGAACATGAGCAACGACGTTGCTGCCAAAATATGGACACGATCGTGTGCTGCACCTCAGCAGCTTCATCGTCGACTTAGTGAAGCTGAACCTCAATGAAGGCATGGAGTAATGAGATAGATTATATATATCGTATAAGCAGTATATATATTAATATATATATATATATATATATAATATATATATATATATATATATATATATATATATATATAATATATATATAGGTTAAAACATTCCAAACTATATTTAAAATAAAACCAGATATATTTCATATATTGTTCAGAAGATCCAACTTCCCAATGTTTCGGTAAGTTTAACATACCTTAAAAGTGTGTTTGAAAACAAACAGTGGAGGTTCTTACAGGATTTTGATGCCATGGTAACTACACTCGCTTATTTCTATCGAAATCTATAAATGTGTTTGTGATGTCATTTACTGCATGGTTACTGATGTAACAATCTACTATTCCTTTCTAGTTAAGCCTCCAGGCATCGTGGCATTGAATCTATTAATCCATTTATTTGCCCTTATTCTTCTGTATTGTACATTAAATCATTTTATTTCTTCTAAAACTACAAACTGCAGGTTGTTCATGTTCATTTTAATTTTTTGTTTGGTTTAGTTTATTAAGTGTTGAGCTACTTGTTCATTTACTTTTGTATTTCTTGTTTTTTATAGTTGATTCTGGATTGTTTATATAATGTTGTCAGCGGATGCACAGGAAGTCGTGGGGGAGCACTGCTTGTATATTAGATAGTTAATAATACCTGGCACTCTATATAGTTTCCCTTATTAGTCCCTGACCACCATTGTCCTCACCTGTCACAGCAAGTACTGATCAGAAGAAAGCCCAGGCAGCTGTCAGTGAGGCATCAAGATGTGGTTCACTTTGTGTTTTTCCTCTTGTCAGAGGGAGAGGAGCTCCCAGAGTGAGTGAGCAAGTGATTCTACCTGCCAGGAGCAACCTCGATCCGAAGCAATGCCGTCAGCGCAGGGGCAGCACGTCTCATCTGCCTGATCAGACAATGAGGAAGGTGACGAACGACTGCCTTTCATTTCTCCCCCGAGGCCGCACATTAACTCGTAATATAGTGCTCTTTATTGAGCCACCTTGTGGTGGACAGAAGCTTCATTAGGAATTTGGTTAATACACTCCGGTCAAGCACAGCACAGTACTTGTAGAGGGCAGGTTAAACATGCAGCAGATCCAAGAGGACACGCAATTGCTGTAAATTATAAATCAATCAATCAATCAATCAATCTTTATTTTATATAGCGCTTTCGTAATGGAACACAAAGTGCTTTACAAGACTCAGTAACAACAAGAAAATCCATAATACTTTAAATACAGAGAAATGCATAATACATGATAGACAGTAAAAAAAAAAAAAACGCATAATACATGAACTACAGTGGAAAGTGCATAATACATGAAATAGTACATTAAATACAGTGGAAAGTGCATAATGCATGATAGTAGCATAATACATGAAATAGTAGCAACACAGCAGCTAGTAACAGATATCAGGCTTAAAGAGCATGGAAAGCAAGAGAGAACAGGTGGATCTTGAGAGTTGAGCCATGATAAAAAAATATATAAACAAATTAAACAGATTTAGAAATTATACAGATTATGTCAATAGCCACTTTTCTCCTCAGGGAATAGTTGCCAATATAATATCACTTATTTAGTTTGTGGAAATCGTCTCAGTTTTCAAGCAGCAAGTGCTGTGTTTAATTATATGACTGCCCATCTTCACGTGAGGTTATTTGAGAGATCTGTGTTATACTTTTAGATATCTCTTTTTGTACTGAGGATCTAGGATCCTATTTTATCGTTCAAAACCATGGTTATAAAGATTGAAATATTTGTAATAACTTTCACAAACCTATCTATAAACGTGTTTATTGTTTCACAGATGGAATTTGAAAATGCCGGAGAAAATATAACTTTTTTTTTTTTTGCAGTCTGAGTCATCTTGCTCTAAATAGCAGAGGCTCCAGGCCCTGGGCTGTTTGCATTCTTCTCTTGAATAGGAATAGAAATTGAAGGACATGCTGTTGATAAGAGATAACCTCTTGAAAAACAGAATGCTTCCGGTGATTGATGACCATCCCGACTGATTCATAGTCTTTCACAAGGCTGTGCGTTGCAATCTTTTTCAAGTGTTCAAATCTTCTCTGATTCACCCTTGCACCGCCTAACTTGGATGCTATCTGGAGAAAAACAACTTTGAAAGATCATCAATCACGACTGGAGTGTGCAGAATATGGAGATGTGATGAAAATGTTATTTCCCCGTGTATTAAGCCTTTACTTATGTCGTTCACCCAGCTACATTTACATGTACAGTCTGTGCTCAAAATGCAGACGGTCAATAGATGTTTTTTTTTTCTTTTGTTAAATTGAGCAACCAAGGTCAAGCCCAATTTGAGACCAAGGCTGAGCATGTAGGAGCGCTGGCTTTATATATATGTTGGGTTGTTTTATTACAAAGTGATTAATTGGGATCTGTGCACTCAAACAGACTCCAAAATACTGTGTACTGCCTAACAGCAGAGGACAGAAGGTAAATGATGCATGGGCAGTGTGGGTTTGTATTTCATTCAATAGAGCTGATCGACTGCTTGTTTCTTTGGCAATACTTTACATTGAGTGTCTCTAATTACTGTGCATTTACATCATACTTTCTAAGTGTGACCTTAATCCTCTTCTCATACTTACATATATCATGCAAAATGATTTACACATTATGTACAGGGTGTTTAGAAAGTTTACCACATCAATGCACCATGTCATTGATGTGGTAAACTTACTTTCTAATCACCCTGTACATTGTAACTATGTGTAAGTACACCTGTATTTACTCAGTAACTACTATGTAATTACACAGTAATTAGAGTACGGTGTTACCATTTCTTTTTGGTACTATTCTGAATTTGCTTCAGTAATGGTAACATGTCAGCACAGTTTTGGGGAACACGTTACATTAAGCGTCTCTAACTACCATATAACTACCAAAAAATTCTGCACTTACCATTCACCTTGTCATTATAACCATCAACAGCGAGACATAAACACAAAAAACTCTCTTTTTTGAAGCCTGGTAATAATATGTGAATTGAAAATGAAAAAAATCAATATGCTTTGCAATTATATTCGATATCTGTTCAGCATCTTAGGCTTTTGTTTTTATAGAGCCTACACATTGATGTTGCTAATAGACCAGATAAATGGATGACATAGCAACGAACCCCTTGAGGCTTGTTGATTATCTCTATCCAACACTTGTATCAGCTATCTGTAGGAGCTGAAACTGGTTGTTATTTGTCAGACACACATTTACCAAGACATGAAAAAACAACCTTTTGATTACTGGATCCCCTTTAGCAAACAGCTTTTGTCTAAGCAGCTTTACAAATAAACACCCAGATATCTCCAGATGAGAACATGGGGCCATTCGTTCAGCACTCTCTCATTCAGAAATACTAGCTGAAGGCTGAAAATGTATTCCAGCATTTATATACAGATCTGCAGGACAGACTCCAGCATAGCCTATTGCGTCATCACTTTGGAGACTGACTACATAAGCATGCTGCAGCAGCTTGCATTCTTGATGATACAAGAACAGTCTAAGGGTAAACATCAGCCTTTGAAATCTGCTGCCAGAAACTGACCCGCAAAAGGAAGATGCAGCTTTTATGTGTTACATGTCTGTTTGCTTGAATCCTAAATCAACCATGCAAGAGAGAGAGAGAGAGAGAGAGAGAGGGAGACCAGTGCAAATCACAACAGTTTTTAATGCATTGCTTCCCTCCAAAGGTATCGGAAAAGCAATGAAGCTGTGCTATAGTAAAAACAAACGTCTTTGTGTGAGGCATTCCTTCACAATAAAATAAAGCATCACTTCGATCTGATTATCTAGAGGGGTGTGGCATGCCTGCTCATCGGAGGCTGCAGATTTCTTTATAGAAACACAATTGAAAGGCTCTACCACTGTTGTGTTTTAAAATCTCCTCGAATCAGTGTGCTTTGTGTGCCTTTACAAACGTGGGTTCCCACGGTGTTGCTTGTACTGTAGCAGCCTAAAAACAGTTTACTTGAAAACATGGACGGGGATTTTGATTTCATAAACACTTTAAGAAAATCATTTGCAATGCAAAACAATACGCTCCACAGAAGGCAGAAAGCTCTCCGAGGTTCATTCTATGCCTCTTGCATGCCAGCAGAACCTTCCCTTTGCTTCTCCCCTTTAACCTGAGAAGTTAACTGTGGAGAGCTTAATTAGGCAGGGTAGGTGGCATCAGATTGACTTAGTGTGGTGGAGCATGCAATCTTGTCAAGGTTAATGTGCAGATGAAGTCTCGATCTGTACAGTGGCACAGAACACAGTTTAAGAGTGCCCTTTTCTTACTAAGGTGAACTCAAAAAGCTACAGCACAGCACAGCTAGCTTCCCCACAAACGCCATCTGAAAAACCTGTGGATTATCCTACCCAGAAGCTTTTAATAGATATCACAAAAACCCTATGATTGCCAACTGGGTCGATTATATCAATGCAAAGGGGTAATAAGGAAAACAGTCTTAGCACTGAGGTTACAGAAATGCAAATATTGTGTTCTGCTACGCCTAAAGCAAACATCTTAACATCTCATGTACAAGAGCTTTTAATCACACAACGCTGCCTGCCACACACGCTTTAGCAGCTCTGCATCGGTCAAGTTAAGCCCAAAGAATTGAGATTGGTCAAACGTTTGCCCTCTGTTCTCTTGCAGGTAGGATTCATGGATCTCTGAAATTAAATTGCATTGCAGCAAACCGAGGCACTTGGTTATTTTATTGTTTTTATTAGTCTTAAAGTTGTTTTAGGATGGTCCTCCTCGGAACAGTGCATAATCAGTCCTGTTGGAGGGTGAATTTTTTCCTTCATGCTTCAAGGTTACTTGTTATTTGTTTTATTTGTTATTTTTGTTCCTGGCGGGAAGACAAATTCTGTCATTATCAATCAAAGACAAAAAAATGTGAATAATTTCTGCTTTTAACACATCTCTTACCAAGAGATCTTTCAGCAGCACTGTGTATTAAGAGAGGTAACACAGTATGTAAAGCAGCTTTCTTTACAATTATGTGATTTGAATGCTACAGAAACCTTCTTCTGCCAATTTCCCAGTGCATTTCATGATGCATGCTAGGTGATGTACAGTAATTTTGACATCAGCCTGTGCAGATACTTTATGAAAAAACATAAATAAATAAATCCATACATAGTATTGTAGTGAGCATGGGAGTAATGGACACACACACACACACACACACACCAGCTCTTTTAGGTGCAATGCCGTTTTTATTGCAGTAGCTAGCACCATCCACCCACTCTCTGACAGCACTGCACCTGCTTCCTGGTCGACACACACACTCAAACAAAGGCAAAACACAGGAAGAGTTTCAGGACAGTACAACACAGCAAGCAATTACGACAACAACCAAAACAGTGAAATACAACAATAATAAACATGATCCCCACAATAATCCCCCCCCCACCCCACCCCCCCAGCGTCCTCTGTCCCTCATCAGCATGCCAGCCCCTCTTCCATGAGAGGCTGACTCTGGCTGACTGCCTGCTACAGTATAATGCAATCCATGACGCTTAAAAGAGCAAGCAGATGGGTTTAGATTGAATTCATGTAATCAACGGGAAGTTGGACAGACATCATTACTGGTGCATTAATTCATTGAAAACAGCAGAAATCAGAATTTTGTATTTTGTTTTAGCCGCATATAATTGAAGCCAACAAACCATTGCAGTTCATCTAATCTTTTTAAAACAAATAAAAAATAAAAAAAAACAACATAACTGCATTGTGTCCTGTAAACTGACTACAGTATTTCTAGACCATGCAGTCTTTCAATAAAGGATGACCTTTACAGTCTCCGATGCCTTTGTTTTAACATGTATTCAGTCTGTTTTAGTTGGGGCTGCAGATCAATATGTGGCACGTTTCACTGCTCTTCTAGTTAAGCAGCATGCTAAACAACAGCCGTCCCTCCGGCCAAAATAAATAACTTCTATGCTCTTTCAAATCCAAAGCCTAGGAAAGCACATTGGCAAATGCAGTGTTGCGTATCAGACTGATGCATGACTGAACTACTGAGAGATCCAGGGGTGATCTGAAAACCCAGCAGACGGGAATTTCACCCAAATGTCATAATTGTAGCTCTTCTAGTTCTGTCCTAATCACGGATGGGTAACGCTTTACCTTCTCTCTGGAAATGGCAGGGAGATTTATTTTATTATCATTAGCTGGTGTATTTTTATGCACAGTATTTATATTCCACTTGCTCTTCTACTATGACATGCAGTCTTGCCCATGAATGATGCCACAGTGGTAATGTTTCATACATTTTAACATGCCTGTATCACTGTGCTATTAACCTATGAAGAATCTGGTAACTACAGCATTTAAAAGAATAAGCAAATTCATATTGCTGATGGCTTTCTATTATTGTTACACAATGCTCATATCTCAGGATGTGATGTTCTTGCTCTAGGCCAGCGATATGGGGTAAATATTAGCAAATGGTAACTACAGTGTAATTACATGTACATGCAAATGTGCTTTGAAATGTTATGCCTACTTGTTATGCCTAACAGCATCCTCACTCAGACTGCCATAACAAAACAAATTCAGTACTCGTAAAACTAGTAAACAGTCACTCTCATACAAAGTTTATATTTTCTAATGCCCGTGATCATTGGCTTGCTGTAATAGTTCATTTTAAAATACAGCTGTTTCATTTGTTTAATAGTAATACTGTATTTTTACAACTTGCCCTTGTAACAGGACTTTCCAGATGGCCTCATCCCAACAATATTCACACACCCTATGAACTAACGAGGCTTTAAAGATGTGCCTCAAGCCGAGATTTGCAATGTTAATTATTGAATTAGCAAGTGGCTCCCCCTAATGGCTATATTTCTCTCTTAAGAAAGGCTGCACTGAACACAGACATTATGACACAATCCAGCAAGTGAAATGGGTAACATTGCTTTTTTACTGTGTATGAAAGAAATACATTTCTTCTCCTTCTTCTGTAGCTGCTGATGCTGAGAAGCTGTTTCTGAAATGCAATATCATTTTCACATCGCAAAGGGACTCATTAAACAATCACAGCCTGACTTCCAGCTAATCTCTCAGTTCATACAGACACAAGGTGATAATTAACACACGACTTAGCCTTTGAGTCTCCATGCAAAAACGTTACTTAATTATACATTTTCTTCGGCTGAATTAATTAACTCGAGGTAGTGACCTATCAGACTGCTGCAGTACAGGAACAGAAAACCAAAAGAACTGTGAGTCTGGGTTTACTCTTTTAATCAGTTTGGAAGAAAATCTTTCTCAATCTTATTGTGTTCAGTTCAGAGAAGGGGTAGGTGATAAGGGCTTTGCTTGTGTTTGCGTTCTGCTTTCTGTGGTTAAGATGTTCTGCAGTTACAGTAACAGTCCTTATTACAGTGCGTGCATACGCAGTCATACACTATAAATCTGCAAAGCGATTGTGAACTCTGAGTGTGCTCTGTGCTTAACATAACAGCATCTCTATTTTTAATACTGACCCTTACATTTACACGTATTTCCCTTCAGGGAATGTTATGTTAATGTGCAAATACTATTCAAGACTGAAGTGCTGTGTCTCCTCTGTTATAGTGCCTAGTCTTTCATTTGCTACATGGCAATCTATGGAAATTAAAGGAGATTCAGAAGCTGGACTGGAGTGTGACACAGACACTCACTGGCTCAACACCATCATGTACTAAAGCACAGTGACAGAGGTCGCACTCAGTGTTATGCAGTGTACATACAGTATGTGTTCTCCTTCCCAGCACTGCCACAATAAATATTCACAAAGCTTTCCAACTGTAGTTTGCAATTCTTCTGGTACGGCTTAGTATCCCCCACCAACATAAATGTAGACATAAGCTCCAGTTCAAAAATCTCTATGTTTGAATGTATTTGGGTTTCCTCAACTGAGAAACCAGACTAGACAGCTAGATCAAAGGCATTACAAATCCCCTCTCTCTGGATAATCAGGCAGAATTCCTCTGCAATGTGTAGGAAGTGACCGTTTGCTCATCTCTTGTTTCTGCTCTTGCCGCATTTCGCTCCGTTGATATGATCTGAAGGCTGTTTTTTTTTTCTTTTCTTTTCTCAATGGCAATTCAAAATGCCAACGAAGTTAAATGCAGATAACACCAGATTTACACCAAGCAGAAGAGATCTTTGAACGCTCCCATGTCAGATAGATGTGATTATTTTAAGAATTTGAGAATGATTGATTTTGCCATAGATTTTAAAACATCGATCCAATGAGAGTCTGATGGTAATAAACAGGTGAAGTGGGAAGGATAGACAGAATGTACCTGCTAAATCATGACACAGTGCTGTACAGTTTTGGGTGCATAATGACTGCAGTATGTTTAACCTTTCAAGGTGTCTCTAACGTTACAAAGGGAAACACCACAATTTATTGCAAGAGTAGCAAAGCAGTGTCAGTGTGACTGTTGAAGAGCAGAAAATGCCTTTTATAAAACTAGCAAGTATGCATTTAAATAAGATACCATGCTTCTGTTCCAGAGAATTAAATTGCAAAAGCCATAGAGACTGCAGTAATCACCCGCCGCTTGCAATAAGTTCAGGTTGATTTTATTCTTTTGCAATGCTCTCTAAATCCTTATGAACTCGGTGATAATGCAAAGGCAAGTTAATTAGTGCTCGTTTTAGGAGGTAATTTTTTTCCGCTCTGCTACATCTGCTGTTTGATCACCCAGCTTGCAGTCCTGCGGAAAAAAAACAAAGCAGAGGAAGCCAGGTGAGGGCATCAATTAAGTAGTTTTATTTATATTCTTCCAAACAGATTTGATTCATGCAGGGTGTCAGAGCTAATATTGCAGCATCTCATCATTACTTGCTTGAAATTACACAAAACAAGCCTGCATTTCTAACAGCTTTCAACATTTCCAAAAAGCAATGCCCGCTGTCTTTCCAGAGCAGAAATAAATTGGGTACCTGTTTTCATTATTCAGAAGACATACTACTCCATACTCACACCACACTGTGGTCTGTGCTAGCTATGCCATGCATTTCTTGTAGAGATTGGTGAAAAATGTCACAATGAAGAAGTGTTTTAAGCGCAGTTGTGGGTTATGGAAACTCAGCCTGGGCAATTCATAAAGCTATTTACTCCAGATTGACATTAGCATTGTTTTGGTCTGAAGGGAAAAAAAAAACACCATTTACAATTCTAATGCTAATAAGAAACAACCAGTGGCATGCCGTGATTTCTTTAGCAAGGCCTGCAACCACGTTTTACATGACATGAATAAAAAATCTAATGTGTACTAGGAATAAGAAAGACATGTGCTTACCTTCATTTTCTACTGAGATCGAAATTCCATTCGTCTGACTTTTTTTTCAGAAACTCGTCAGTGACTAAACTGTACAAATCCGATAGGCGCCGCAGATTTCTAAGCAGCTCCTTTTGAATCGTCAGTGAGGCTAAAGTGCTATTTGCATGGGACTAAAAAACTAGATGTCCTCAGAGTTGTTCAAAAGCAGAAGATGTCCAGTAATCTCCCAGACATGGACTGGTTTTCTTCAAGAGAAGTCGGTACATTTTTTATTAAATTCAAAATTGGGGCCAGAGAAGGCATTTTTGCACGTGATCTTTGAACAACGAACCTGTGTAAAATGAATTAAGTTTGAAATCTAAATGTTCTTTTCTTTTCCGTAAACAAACAAGACTTACAGAAAGTCATGACATTGTGATACTTAGAGCAGTGAAGATCGAAGCACTTCACAGCACAAGTTGAGACTGAGATTATCTTTTAATTTGTATAATTGTTTTAATATAAGTATCTTGACAACATCTAACAAAAGTTTGTCACATCCAAATATAAGGTTAAGGTTATATCATACACAACTATTTGCACATGAAGTAATTTGTAACTATGCATAATAAGATTAGAATTATGTATAAGTACACATGTATTTAGTAAATAACTACTATGTAAATACACAATCATTAGAGATACAATGCCTTTCCAGAAAAGTTTCACGAAATGCATGACAATCGTTGTGGAAAGCCTATGAAAATCCAAGTAGAAAATAATAGAATAAATGGGAATGCTCAATATGGATAATGTATTACAACACTTGTTAGCTTGATACAGTACATCTGTTTATTTATTTAAAGTTTGTATGGAATTAAGACATCTGTACAAAGTCGTACTTCAGCTAACATGAAATTCTAATGGCAGGGTAATTCTGTCCTCAGTGGCTTTTCTAATGGTTCTTCTTTATATATTAATTACACTTTTAAAATGGGAAGCTGCAACGTTCTGTAGCTATCTGCATCAGACAGCTCGGATTAGCCTTACAGAACACAGCTCACAGCTCACATAAATTAAAAGGAAAGGGAAAACGGAAGATAGCTCTCTGTGGTGAAATGAAGAGCAAGTAAAAACAAAGTCTTTGAGGTTTACTGTTAATCCCAGTTCCATTATTGCTGAGATAACACTGACGTGCTCTGGTAGAAAGGGCTAACATTGGCTACTATGTTTTGCATATCAACTCCTGAAGAAGTGGAATTGTTTCCATCACAGTATAAAGGTGGAATTTGAGAATCGTCTCTGGTTTTAAAGATCTTAGAACCTCCTGCCAATTCTCCACATTAACACATAGACATGCCTTACTTATGCTATTACGTTTTCATTGTGTTGCTTGTACATTGTAATTGTTTTTTTTATACATTGCAATTGTATTTTTTTTTTGTTTTCCAAGGACCCCCTTCTAAAATAGGTCACGGTCTCACAGGGTAAATCTCCTGCTTAAATAAATACATTCTTAAAATAAAACAAATGAATAACTCGGTTTGCAATAATACCTTACAGCACATGTGCCTGTATGCTGTGCACTACAACTAGGACTAAAATAAAGCATTTTTACTTTCACCTTCCAATCTCTTTGCAACAGGTTGATGTTTCACTGCTGTCCAATGAATAACACACACACAGACATCCCACCAAGGGCTGCAGTCATTTAAGGGTCTCATGTAATTAAACTCAGAATACATTGTCTGATCTAACTGTAATCAAAGCAACTAGATTATGGGCTGGCTTTCTTTACCTCTGGGCTAATGGGCTTGTCTGACTCCTTCTGTGTCATTTACTTGTCATTATTTAAAGCTGTGTTATGATTCATTGCCGTGTCGCTTTTTTTGATTTTGTTGTAGCATGGTGTGATCCATACTAATCACACACCTCAGGATCTCTTAATTAAAACCTGGGAGCTAATTGGGTTATATTAATCTTAAATGTACCAAACGACCAGTATTACTTGTGTAGGTAATTCCATCTTCACTACTTGGAGCCACACACATCATTTTGCTTTATAATTACTTTCCAACGATCTATCTATCTATCTATCTATCTATCTATCTATCTATCTATCTATCTATCTATCTATCTATCTATCTATCTATCTATCTATCTATCTATCTAATATTCTATTGGAATTCACTGTACATTTTTGACCACATGATCTCAATGGTCCTAGTATACCTAGAAATGATATTCCATAAGAACTCTAACAAGCCATGTGAATGAACTGCTATCGTATTGGTGACAAAATAAATGCTGTACATGTGAATGTCTCTGATGTACCACAGAGAGCAATAGTTGCATTTGTAAAAGCAACACAAATTACTTCCAGATTTTCACACATGGTAGACTGTCGTTTCAAGGGAACAGTGAACTGAATTAAAACAATCATTTGAACCACCTCCATCAGTTCTGGGTGAGTTGAAATAAGCAACACTGAATACTCACCATTGTACAGAATCCACTAATAAAGTGTGCCGTGTTTTTGTGTGAGTTCACTAGCATCATGTGCAGTGTCCTGTGATGGGATGGAGCCTTGGTTTAAGGGTTACTTAATTCCATGTGAGACTGTGGCTGAAATTCAGAAGAATGTGGGCCTGGATTGGTTGATTCAGGTTGGTTTAACTGATGCAGGTTTTTGTATAAAAAGGCTACACATGGCCTGTCTGTTTAAATCGGTAGATGTTAAAATTCTAGGCGATGCAGAACTTTTGGCCAAAGCTATAGAAGCAGTGTTTTTCAGTAATAAAGCACTTGCTTAAATGTTGTATCGTATCTGTTGTATTGATTTATTTAATCCCCTAAGATAGCGGTGTTGTAAAGCCTACAGGGCTCACACAAGCTCATATATCATATTCATACACAGCAGGACCATGCTAATAAAGCTCATGATTTCTCATTGGTTTGAACACCAATATGTAAGACAAGCCGCTTGTGCCGTCAGCAAACCATGAGTAGCTGCACTGTGGCCATCAGATGATAATCAGCAAGAATCTTCACCCGGCTTGATTTATGACGGTCGTATCGCTGTTTGTGTTATTTTATCTGTCTACAAGATGCAGCTGTCAGAGAATACAACGATTAACTGCCCCGGCACGCATCGCTCATCTAGAGGGATTTGATGTCAAATTGCACAATGTCTTCTTGTAAAAGCTCCTCTGTTTAATCCTTCATTTCAGCAAACACAATCTAATCTCCAGTACAACGACGCTCTAATCCTGGTTTTCTTTTTAATTTTGAAATTCAAACTTTCAGCTCTCTCAAATCTAAAACATCATATTACAGCATACAATAATACATTTTGCATGATTATAGAACAACGGGCTCTTCATGTTTA
Organism: Polyodon spathula; assembly: GCF_017654505.1. Lineage (NCBI taxonomy): Eukaryota > Metazoa > Chordata > Actinopteri > Acipenseriformes > Polyodontidae > Polyodon > Polyodon spathula. The sequence goes on along the minus strand of NC_054569.1, from coordinate 2,736,811 downwards.
ACATGCACTCATGCATTAACTGACTGACTTAATGGGATTTTAATGGCATGGCTAATTATCTTATATAAAAAAGATGGGCCTTAATGGGCTGAATGCCCTTTTCTTGTTCTCAAAAATTATTTGACTTAATGAGCATTAATCATCATTTTGCTTGTGCGCCCCCAACAACACTGCAATGTGACAGAGACAGAAGGAACCTGAGCTGCAAATCTCTCTCCTGACCAGAAAGGGCGCTGTATAAGGGGGGAGCACGCTTTCTCATAGATGGGCTGACTCGACGGTAGGTGGCAGCCGGAAGTAGTCCATTTTGGGGCGAGCGCATAGCTGCAAGATTACTGAACAATTCCATTGTGGTCAGCTGCGGGGCAGGCTGCGATTGGATAGACCGTGCCGCAGGGCTGATCACAGGGAGGAGTTTGGTAGTAGAAAGGGCACAGAGTCGGGAGCTGCCACCACAGAGCCAGCTGAAACCCTTGGGCACCACCTTCACTTTCCCCATCACTGAAGAGCACAGTTGTGGAGGATCGCGGTTGTGGAGGGCTGTTTTCTGTTTGGATTGTAACCCGCCGTATTGGTTTCCCCTATACCATTGCTGGTATAGGGGTGACTCGTTATTTATTTGGTTAATAATTACAGACTTTGTTTTCACAGTGAGTACTGTCTGGATATACCATGTGTACACCACACCACTCACAGCCTGTCAAATGCAAGAATCATGACCGCTGAATAAATGTAGAATGGCTGGGAATGATTTGTACATTTTACCCTATTGTAACCCCCTGCTCACTAAATAAATGTTACCCGTTTTCCCTGATTGCAGAGCACCTGGTTGAGTTAAGATCCTGTTTTATTGAGACTGAGCTTTTAGCTGAGGTGATGATTTCAGCACCCAGGACAGCTCCACACTCAGTTCATTATTATTTGTATTCTTCACGGCACTGTTACCTGCTAGCACTAATACTTCAATACTGCTGACGAATCTCAGGACAGGATGGGGATTCATTACAAAAACTCTCAGATGCATAAATGAAAGGGTAGAAAAATTGTACTTAATACAGTTCAGACTAATTTTAAAGAGCATGTCACACCTTTTATTCCGTCTTCATTAATCTACAGCCTACATGAAGAGAAGGTCTGTACCGTGTCTAAAATGAAAGCAAAAGTTCTGCTTTTTTCACATTCTCTGGTGGGATTACAAGATAAATGAACTAATCTTGCACTATATGCCCGCATGAAATAAATGGTAATAACTGTGGAAGGATTCAAAGGTATCTCACACACACACACACACACACACACACACACACACACACACACACACACACACACATATATATATATATATCCTGAGAACAGGTCTGACATCACAAGTGCACCAAACACGAATCCTGTTCATTACTCATCTGTACAAAAACTGACGGGTTAGAATAAAGGGATCAGCTGTATAAAGACATGGTATCTACAAAAGGGGCCGAGTTATATAGATAAAAAGGATCAGCCCTGTAAAAATATAATGGAAAAGTGCTGCATTTCTTTGCACTAAGAACTAGCAGCAAGATTAATTTGGCTGTTTGTACAGTGGTCCTTCTTTATAATATGACCCTTTATAGTCCAGAATTGTCCCCCATTTCCCCATAGTGCCATTCCATATGCACTGGCATTCTCGTTATAAGAAGAACCACAAATAAAAGGCTCTTAACTAAGACAGCATCATGAACTGTTGGTCAATGGTTTGATTGATAATATTGTATACAGTAGGGAAAGAACAGAGGATGTCATGCCATAATCAATGATGCTGTGCAATAAAGCTTCATTCTGCAATATATGAAAAGCTCTATTTAACACAGGTGGAGAAATAACAAAACGTTGTACTCTGCACAGGTGTTTGGTATTGTCTACCACCAGCTACAGAGCGACGTCTGTGAGTCGGACAGAAAGGTTTCATTACCGGAGAATGGTTTCTTCTTGGTATGTAGATGAGATCCTGACGTTTATCCATGCTGCTGCTAACAAGGGTGAAAAAGTAACTGTTCATATTGCACTGGTAGCTTTAAGTGCTGTCCTGGGTCTAACAATGCTGCCTATTTTTACACATGCTGCAGGCTTTTTCCAGAGAGCAGGGCACCCCAATTATAAAGAAGAGAAAATGATTTAAATTAAAGATTGCCAAAGGGTTCAGTCTGAGATTTGTCTTTCATTACCCTGCAAGTATATCTTTAGAGCTCAGGAAAGGTGAAGGACAATGGCTCTGGCTACACTGTAGTCACAAGTATTTATTTATTAATTTTTTTTTATGTGTGTTTGCAGCCCCAAGCTTCGATTAAGAGTTAAAGCTTCCCTTAGATTGAATGGTTTACATCAGGGCTGTTTCTCGCCATCATGTTGGTACATTCTCCCTCATTGTTAGTGTTGCAATAGACAACTGAAGTCATTGGACCGCAAATTATTGGAAACAGAAAACAAACGATTGTTGACAGCAAAAAAATAAGAGATTATATAAGGCAGATTGCACTGGGAAGCTTCTGTTTGAAAGCTTTTACACCAGGTAACAGAATATTACAACCTGTGCTCCTCATACCAGGTAACAGGGTATTACAACCTGAGCTCCTTACACCAGGTAGCAGAATATTACAACCTGAGCTCCTTACACCAGGTAACAGACTATTACAACCTGAGCTCCTTACACCAGGTAACAGACTATTACAACCTGAGCTTCTCTTTGCTATTGCACTTCAGAGATAACATCAGGAGCTGAAGCAGAAGCTGCAGGAGTGTATCCCCCTCAGGGCAGAACGCTGAGCAGATTACAGCTCTTCTCTTCTGCTTGCAATGTGTCTCTTGCCTTTGCTACAACACCCTGAGGGGACCAAGGAGCTGGTAGATCCGCAGAAGTAACTGCACTGAAAACCTTTCTGCCTCGCGCCCATTCAGACTGGCCAAAAGATTAAAGAAGTGCCTTTATATTCCTGCCATTGTGAGCCATCCAAGTCTTGTCGGAATACGGTGTACATTCAAGGAAGGGAGTCTGTGTTGGTAGGGAGTCTGTTGTTGTATGTTCTAAATGCATTTAAGGTTTAATATGTTGAAGTGTGAAAATACAAAGCAAGAATACTTTTCGGTGCCTCCGTACTTCCATTTGGTTTGTGTATTGATTTTAAGACGATGCTAGAATGCTCCGCGTCAAAAGCTGTCAAAATGTCTGGCATGTTTCAAACCATGCAGTCAGGTCTCTGATACAGCAGAACTCCTAAAATCTCTCCAGCTGAATATCCAAGCTGCAAAGCAAGAGCATTCGTTTACCTTGGATTTACTTCAGTTGAATGACGTGTGCCTTTTCCAGTTAAACCTGGCCAGGTTACGACCTTTCAGAACACAGTCCTGACTAACACTCAGCTTCTCAAGTCAATAGCATTCAATTAATGGCAGCTGTCTCCTTCCTCAGGCTTTGCATTACTGAGCCCTTCAAATTCATGACACTACAATGTGTACCGTAATGCACATTGATATGCTGGTCAAAGTATAGCCAAAGTGAGTACTCTAGCTGAAAGCTGTTATCCAGGTAAGGGGGTCTATTCTAAACAATGGCACATCTTAAATACTGTTCAGACTGTATTTGTAAGCATTCACAAGCCACAATGACCTGTTGAATAAGAATGTGTGTATTGGGGGCTTTTAAACAGTTTCTTTCACAGGGTTTTATATAAACTTGAAATGATGAAAGTTGTCAAACAGGCTGGCCTCTATGAGACTTTGTAGAGTCGGAAAATATACTTTCTGGAATAACCTTTATTCACTGATGTATTTTAATTATTTATATTGTATATGCTTTGATCCATATCACAGGAATAAACTACATGATCAATTTATTAAATTATTATAATGTGTAGGTCTAAGGTCTATGTGTGTGTGTGTGTGTGTGTGTGTGTGTATATATATATATATATATATATATATATATATATATATATATATATATATATATATATATATATATAATGTCTTCCATTACAGAGTAGGTGTTAATACTTCATGCTGATATTGGAGTAGGTGTTAATACTTCATGCTGATATTGGACTCATCTCTCGCCAAGATAAGCACCATCTAAGACACAGCTTCTTTTACTGTAAGCTAATAGGATCCATCTGCGTTTCATTCCATCTGATGATGCAGATATCCTTCTGCCTGGTGTTGATGGGTGAAGTGTAACGCTGGCTCCAGGGATCAGCCTGTTTTGCCTCCCTGGAGCCTCAGCACACACAACGGCTGCGATGCTGCCTCCAGGGATCAGACGCAGTGCGGCCTCCCCAGCGCATCAGCAATACTGTTGTACAGAAATTAATAACATACTGAAAGGCAGTAAGAAATAAGGCTATAAATTCTAACTGTTATTTCTGATATTTACAATCATGTTACGGGGTATTATTAGATTGTGATGACTGTGCTCTGTGCACTTTTAAATAAAAAATATTCCAAGCCTCAGTAAAATCAGCATTTTAACTGGATTAAACTACAAGGAGGTGAGGGAGGGGTAGAAAATAAGAAATAAAATAGAATGCCAAAGAGTAAACATGTTCTGCTTCTGAATCCCCAAAGATAACCACCCAGGGAAATTATTGTTATTTTTTCAGGCACAGCATATGCTGTGCAGGTTTTATTAAATGTGAGAAGACTGGTGCCAGAAAGCCCTAGAGCTGTCTTAAAAACAGAGAGAAATGTATGCCTTGTCATTCTCTGAACCAGAGAAGGCAAATCAAATGGAATAGGAATCAGTCCTTGCAGAGCAACAGACCTTCTTACTATTCTGCAATGCGAGGCTTGAAAGTGGAGAGCGTAAAACAGCCCTGGGTAAAATAACGTACAAAAGTATACAATATTGTTTTGCTCGCCTATATTCGTCTCTGAAGATCACCAGATATGTTTGCCTTTATTGAACACGTTGAGGGAAATTCAGATTGACCAGGACAGGTCAGCGTGAAGGAAAGATATGCTGTAAACACCATGGGTCAAAGTCCTGAGGTATTTAGGTCTTTGATCACGCATTGATTATTTTGGAGTTACACAAAAAGAACCATTGGTAACACTTAACATTAAGTGTCTCTAATTACTGTGTATTTACAGAGCAGTTACTTAGTAAATATATGTGCATGTAATGACACTGTTATTATGCATAGTTACACTGTACTCAATGTGTAAATCTTTTTGCACCATATATGTAAATACACAATTGTATCACAAAAGGGTTAGGGTTAGGTTTAGAGTTAGGGTTAGGGATAGGGTTAGGGTTAGGATTATGGTTAGGGTTAGGGTTAGGGATAGGGTTAGGGTTAGGGTTATGGTTAGGGATAGGGATAGGATTAGGGTTATATCATGCAAAAAAGATTACACATTGAGTACAGTGTAACTATGCACAATAACAGTAATTATGTGGAAGCACACATGTATTTACAAGTAACTGCTCTGTAAATACACAGTAATTAGAGGCACTTAATGTGCTGTTACCAAACCATCTTGTTTGGTATTTGTTCATGAGTAATAAACAATTTACCTGAAGCCTTTATGAAGTAGCTTATTTTACAGAACAAACAATGAAGTTGCTGTCAGGAGTTCTGAATTCCAAGCCGTTATTGTGATGTCACTGCTACTGTCATTGAAATGTAAAAAGTAAATCTCCTTTGGAACTCCTAAAACTGCTCCAACACTGTTTAAACCATCTTTTATATTATATTTTGTTAATAACCAGGTCAGTATATCACCACATAAAGCCATATGGATTCATATTGAGTTAATACTGCATGAGCATTTAGATTCACCACTGATAAGATGACTAAAATAGACCTTCCTCCGATGCAGATTTTCATTGGAGAAAGGTTACCCTGTGGAATTTGCAGTAATTTTGCAGTTTTCCCATGCATTTCCTATTGTCACACTTTAATATGCTTTACCATGCAACTCTGGGCTCACCTATGCTTTACTACATGCTTTAGCACAGCCCTGTGATTTTAATACACTAATACTGTTTCTGCACATGTCTTTGGGTGGATTTAGATTGATCAGAAACCACAAGATGAGTACTTTTACACCCAAGCAAACTGAAAAGGTTCATCATTTAAAAATATCCGCCCGGGATAAAGTAATCTAAACGTTGCTTTAGGAGTGATGAATGAAGAAGGAGGTGGTATATTGTCTCTCAGCAGCCTGTGCCCCATAAATACCTCCAGAGTCCCTGCTGTTACCTTCATTCATCTCTGCAGGAGGGCACCCTGTTGTGCTTCCACAGTCCCTCACATGCTGCATGTTCTCACTTCCACCCAGAGGCATGCTTTCAATTAATCAAAGTTGTGTCTCTCCTCCTCGGGTCTAGGAATAAAAAAGCATCTCAATTTGAATTGATGATGCCTCATTGCCTGATTAGTCAGAGGGTTATAAGGGGGAGATGCATCGCTTTTGGATATAAATGCTAAAAAATCTTACGCATTCACAAATGATTAATGCAGGTTTTATTACCAATACTGATCAGAAAGAAGCTTTGCAAAATAAAAAATAAAAAAGCTACATTTTATGTTGTACATTATCAGTAACTTATCCAGTTGAGCTGGGTGAGCTTTGAGCTTTGCTTTATACTGACTATTCTATAAATGTAACATCTGCAAGCCATATGAGATTTCAAATTGCCTTTGATAAATTCTGCACATGATTCTAGACCTCTGACACTGCAAGCTCTAAGCAGCGACAGATCTCTAAAAGGATGTCTATCGTCTACAATCTCTGTCACACCTTGTGTCATCTGCAAAGTGCAGAAACTTCTCTTTAGTGACACAAACAGCATTTTGCATGGGATGTGAGCATTTCTTAATAACAGTCCTTAAATTACATCCTGACATTAAAGAAACATCATGTCTTTCAGTGCAGAATAAAGACGAGCAATGGGCATGAAATGTGGCTTCACTTATATCACAGCACCCTCTTCTGGGCTGAACAATTGGCAGGAAGCCTTTAATTGCCCTTGTACTGACTTCTATTGTGTTTATGAAAGTGGGCAGCAAAAGCAGACCTCCTCTTGTCTCAATATTAATGAAGTGCTCTCCTCAGCCGAACTTCAACCAAAGGTCAATGAATGATGATGTGTCACTATAAATACTCATGGGAGTCGCTTGGATTTGGAGAGAGTGATTTCTGGCAGACCTCCTCAAACCAGACTGGGTCTTACCCAGTCCCTATTCTAATCGATTTGCTGCTGATGTAAACAGAGGGGACTGATCTCAAACTAGAATTGTAGCATTAGCTTCAGTTTAAACAGCACCCATGTGCACAGAGATGGGGCGCAATTAGAAAACCAGGCCCTTCTGAATAAAACTAAACTTTTTCATTGGTCTGTCACACGTGTCAACAGCATTTTGTCTAAGATACAAGTAAGTATTATTGCTCAACAAGAATGACCTCAGTATTTGTTGACTAATCACACATACCTCTCAAGGATTTGTGTCTGTATTAAACTCTATGTACTTGCAGTCTGGTTGGAGATGGATGAGATGAGGAATGTTACATTTCTATTGTTGACTCGTTTGCTGCTCCCTAAGATTTATGCCTTTTTTAAAAATCTAACTTTGTTCCACTATGAGATATTTGAGGGGGAGGGGGCCGGGAGGAGGAGTAATTAGGCAACACTTATAACAGATTGCAGGAAATATGCTGAAATCTCACTTTTTGCTGCCAAAATTATTATCGTTTTGGTGCCACATAATATTCCATCGCTGAACATTACAGTAACAAATTCAAGAAGAATGCGCTTTCATTACCCTGCTTTTAATTTAAACAGATAATTGCACTAGAAGAAGAAAAAGCATCTTCACCAAGCTAACTTCTAATACGTTCCCTAATGCAATGCATTATCAGGTGCTAAATCTACACAATAGTAATGACTTTCCAGTACCACATGATGCTCAATGACAATGTAGTGGCGCAACAATGGCAATGCAATGGTTATGTGCAAAAATGGTAGCACCAAGGCTGTTACAATGGGCTGATCCAGGGTTAGGTCATAGATATGATGTCACAGTGAATCAGTATATTCTGTCATCCCCAGGCAGTACAATGGTGCCATATCAGTACCAGCATGCTATCAAGAATGGTATCTAGAAGGGGGAATGGTTTCCATTGCGTTGTATAATCTGTGTGAAAGCATTTCATCAGATAGATGTATGTGTGCTGTGATTCATCGCAACACTCCCTAATGACAGCTCAGAATGAGTGCCGGGTATAAGATGTAAAAATGATAAATATTGCTACTCTGTTAGGCACCTGTCTACTATAGTTTACTTAGCAAGACCTTATCCAGGTTGAGCTTCATTTAAATGCGTCAATAGTTAACTGTGTACTTAAACTGTATTAATATATGAGGGATACCTGCAGTGAGCGGACTGTGTAGCACAGACAGCTTCAGTGAGTGTTGATGCTGTAAATTGACAAAGCAGACATGATAAGTGTGTGACTTTTACAGCTGCTTTAATTATTCAAATGGTTATTACTGACTTGTGAAGAAATATAAGTTCTAAAAACAAAGGTGAGAAATGGGTACAGATTACTATTAGCACTTTGAACAAAAACAACCTCTAGTCTACTGTAAATCTAAGTAATATTTTGTAGTTACATTGTAGTTACTAATAAACTGCAAGTGTAATGCCAGTGTAATTACAGTTTCCTAAGTCAGTCATTTACTGACACAGCAATACTAATGCAAAACTTTATCGGGTTGAAAACTAAAGAAGGTAACACTGTTGAAAAAAACTCTTTTACCTTCTGAAAAAGACGTAACAAGACTGTAAAATCACTCCAAAAAATTCTACTCCCCCCCCCCCCCCCCACCCCCCCCCCCGCCTTTAAACTGCATTTGTGTGATTGCTTTCCTTGTGCTGTGTCCTTACGGTTCCCTTCCCTTTGGGTGGTTAAAAGCCGGGCTGCATTGAACAAGTGATTTCCAAGTTCCAAAGTGTCAAAGTCTTTGAGTGGTCTTCCTTGATTTTGTGCAGATCAAAGTGAACTTGCAGAGCTATTGAAATTGCATTCATTATAAAAGGCCTCCAGAGAGAGAGAGAGAGAGAGAGAGAGAGAGAGAGAGAGAGAGAGAGAGAGAGAGAGACCAAGTAACTCTGCGGAAAGCATCTTCATTGTACTCTTAAATTGATGGCATTTTAAAATAATGAAGGCTTCTGCTCTTTCAAACACAATGTCCATTGCTGTCAGTACCAACGCTCAGCTTTCAGCACAGGGAACAGAGGCTGATTATTTTACACAGCCTCCAATAAAATTATGAATGTTGTCAATTAGGTTGGTCTGTAGGAGACATCAGTACAAATAGCAGAAATAAACTATGGGATCATGTATAAAATGATCAGAATGTTTAAGTGTGTGTGTGTTTATATATATATATAAATTCGTTGGATTTATTTGTTTCAGATATCCATTCTATCAGAAATGTAATGCTCCTGGGCTCGGTTTAAGAGCCTTGTGTGTGTTAATTAATTAAAACAATAGAAAGATTATTTGTCTATGTTTCAGAGAAGCACTCAACACCTGTTTTGGTGGTTATAGTTCAATGCAAATTCAATGCAGAAATGGCTTTTGATGTGAACAATCCCAGATAATAGACCATACCGAATTTGATGAGCATACAAGAAGAGCCCGAACGTGAAGACTCAGATCACTTAAAACCAATAAACAGGACTGGGCTAGAGGACATAACCTGTATTACCATGCATTACAGCCGGAAAGAAAGACTGAAACCTGAAATTCAGTTCAAATATTGGACCTCATGTGCATGTCCCTTTTGAGGACAAAAATAATGACAAGCAGATGGCATGACAGATGCATTAACTGCTCCCGTGTTGTTTGTGCTCACCTTGGGAAATGTAAGTCTTAAAACCCAGCTGGTTTCTGAGTGCAGGGGGAAGGGGGGAGGGGAGGGGAGTGGCAAGTTTGGTTGGTAGGAAACAGTTGGAGAGACACTAAGATTTGTATTTTTGATTCAGCAGTTACTACTATGAGTTTTCAACCTGTACTGTCATGTAGACCTAAAAACTATAAACAAGAAGGCTGAATTGTTTAAAACAATGAGAACTTTAAAATGACAGCTCAGTAAAAGGCAGGTGAGTCTTTGTGACAACTTTTACTTACGGATTTCATCTGCACGGCGGGTCTTTTTGACCACTGATTGGGCCGTCAGTGTCAGGACTGGATCTGAAGTGCGGCGCTTAGCGAGCCCTGAGGTAAAACACAAGGGAAGTGATATCTGTGGCAGCACTTTTTTTGACTCACACAGAGTTCCAATTATCTACCTGACAATCTGGCACAGTGCGATTTTCTTCCATTTCCCTTCCCCCTGCAGCAGCCTGCTCTGTTGCCTAGATACCAGGCTGTGGAACATGACGGAAACTGCTTGGGAGAAAATCCAGTTAGACAACACCCTCTGTTCGTGTTCGTGTATATCTTGTTGTTTGTCTTGAAATTTATGTCAAACTGTGAATGCTAAAATGAATATCACTGAACAGGTTCTTCCAGTAATCCTTACTGAGACTGCTCATCTAATATGAATGATGGCAGATCTAGCTAGCTTGTTTTCACAAGGAACCCAAGGCAAGCAGACACAGTTACATGTTACTCTATTCGTTCACACAAAGCGTTTCTCGTTAGTGACTTATCTACTTTGAGCAAGGGACTGGCAAAGCCGTACACGCGAAGCTGGCTCGCGAATATTCATTGACAGTGAATCCCACAACTCGGGGGCTCTGTGCATAGGCTGCCCTATCTTTTGTTCTCATGAAAGAATCTTTCATCATAAAGGAAACTGGCTGGTTCTTTTTATTTAACTCTCTGAACTCAGCACTTTACGCGGAGTCATTGCAGAACTGCGCAGGCCAAAAAAAAAAAAGGAAGTTGTGCCCGAGAGTAATGGCACTAGCGCTTCAGTGAAGCAGACACTTAGACCTCATACGAATGTGAATGCACCTTGTTCGGATTCAGTGCTGAACAGGAAACTAGGTTAAGAGCAGGTGCATTTAATTGTATCACCACTAGCCATGAGCCTTGATTAGCGGAGCAATCAAGAAACATAATAATTAGACAACTTCTGTTACGATGAGCACTTTAATGTTGTACTATTTTCAACAGTTTGCAATTGTATTTATTTTTCTACTGCTGATAGTAATGTGTGACTCTCAGATGGTTTTGGTGAACCATCTATTTTACACACACTCACATCATTTGCATGATCATCCATTATAAAGTTCAGTAATTACACAGTCAGACAGTACTTCTAAACTTCCCTGGATCACCAAATGATTTTCAATGGCGATACAATGGACAACAATATTCAGTGATTCTGTATTAATAGCAGCATAAGAGCAGAACGTTACCACAGTGATAACATTGTTGTATATTCTCCTACCAATAAAATTTCATATGAACCAATACACACTGCTTCATGCATTGCAGTCCCATGGCATCTTATCAGCACTAGGGTATAACGTACAGTGTGAACTGTCTGTTCCAAACCCACTGTTGAATCTGCAGTCTCCTAATGGGTTTGCTTGGGTAACTCCAGGCAAATACCTTGGAATCAAAGGGCAGTTACATCATCCAAATAGAGCTGTGCTTCCATTCACAGCGTCCCTTAGTCCTTTATAACGCTCTGTGTGTCAGTTCAGCATCACAGAGCTCTGTGTGTTTGGATCCTGTAAAATGTTGCTAATGAGATCCAAGGGCACTTCAAAGTACATCGTGAGAGCAGCATGACATGGAAGTGAATTTATTTATTAAAGAAATCTTACTTGGGGGACGCCTTTGAGATTAACACGCTACCTTGTTTTTGGGGCTGCAAAATGGGCTGCAGGGACCGCCATGCAATAGTTTGAACACAAAATACAATTTGGCCCAATTAACACAGCCTCTGCGCTGAGAAGTGAGAACTCTTTCTCACGCCCACAGTCCTTTGGTTTTAAAATGTTTTGACGGTTGGATTTCAGATTTCACTGTAGCAGCCATCTTGCCCCATTAGTCACGCCAACCTCACGTCTTATGAGATGCCAGGCATTCCTTAATGTGGCTGAGGTCGTGAACACAGATTTAAGTATGCATAGTAGGGCAATTCTGCAGTGTATAATCTATACGAATCTTGTATGAAAAGTACTGATGATTATTAACACGAGGATATCAGTTAATTAATCACATACTACTAATGGACGGTTTCATGTTGTGTTATTAAATAGTTGCTTAAGATCTTGTATAATGCTTTAGTTGTATGTTTTATAAAGCTGTGCTGCTATTGCTATTAAAAGTGCCTGTACTGGTTTTCGAAGCCCTTGTATAACATGCTTATTGGTGTATTTCAACATTACACTAAGCTGTTACCTTTTGATCTAGGTTCAGAGGTTCATAAACAACGTGTTCCGCACTGATCTGGCTACAAAGCTGTCTGCCCACAAAGACCAGCGTAATGCTGGAAGTCATTCCTTATCTTGATAAAGTACTGCTCTTTTAAAGGATGACAGAATAAATTGTGCGCAGGGGAATCAGAGAAACCTGGCAGATTCTTCCCTGGATAGCAACCAGAGGTTCGATACCAAATCAACTTATTTATTGCTTTTTTAATTGGGTGGGGGGGATCAGAATTTATTAAGTGTCAAGACATGGTCCTGTGTTGGAAAAGCTTTCATTAATTACATTAATATCAAATTATTTAGCATTCTCTATAACAGATTTTTCTTCTTGTCAGAATTTCTATGCTTAAGGCATACAGTTGAAGAATGGTAGCATTAAAAGGTCATTAACTATGAGAAACTCATGTATTAATAAAACTAATTAACCTCATGCAATCTGCTTTCTTTACACAAAACTAAGTTTTTTCACTGTTACTATAAAGTGTTGCCTTGATAACCTGAGGCTCGGAATAAATATTTAAAACTATCTTAAGCACTGATCAAGTTAGTCGTCTGTCATGATGTTCATTCTATCATACATTAAGCTAATAAATAGCATAGACGTCCTATGTTACTATTGTATATATAGGAAGTATAACTGCAGTGTACAAAAATTAATTGTTGAAAAATAACAAGTTTAGTGCACTGTGCTTAAGAAGAACAGCTTTTGTCCAAAACGTCCTTAAAGGATTTTTTAAATCATGTTAACATATATATATATATATATATATATATATATATATATATATATATATATATATATATATATATATATATATATATATATATATATATATATATATATATAAACAAATGCCATCGCATTGGCATTTCGATGGCATTCTCCTATCCTATTACAATTATCCGCTGGCAGTGTGGTCCAGTGGTTAGGGTCCAGAGGTTGTCACTAGAAGGTCACCAGTGCATATCCCACCTCTGCCAATGATGGTCGCTGGTTCAAGTCCGACCCCTGCCACTAACTGGTTCACTGTGTGACCCTGAGCAAGTCACTTAACCTCCTTGTGCTCCATGAGATGCTAAATCAATGTCCTATTGTAAGTGACAATGTATATAATGCACAGTTCAAGTGCTTTGTGATGGTGGTCCACTATGAAAGGCTCTATATAAAGATATTGCTGCCCAGAGTCCAATAATAACCCCGCACTCTGCTCAAGCACCAGTACTAAGGTTCCCATAGACAAAGCCTAGCTTAATATACCTGACTGGGATTGCAGACAGTTTTTCTGGCACGACGTATTACACTAACTCTAAGAGAAATCTTTCCACACTGTGTTTGCACACCAGTCACAAAACCAGCCCCAGTTCACGCCAAGAAACAATTTCACACAAGACTAAACTGGGAAAAGCTTGGACGGGAAACAAAGTGTTTCTTTTTTGCGGTGGAGGATTTTACTTTTGTGTCGCACAATGGTGTCTTGCATGGCTAATTTCAATGCATGCCTGACTGCCTTCAACACAGCCTGGGCTTTTCAGTGTTTCAATCCAGTTGTTTTCATGAAGAGGCGGACAGCATTTCTAATCACTGGCTGCTTGCTGTTTGCACAGCGACCCCCTGGCAGAGGTATTTATCTCTCTGCTTTTGTAACTGAAACGCTTGATTTTGGTTTCATAGACCCTGATTTGCACTAATCCCAGGCTACCTAATTTTACCTTAAGGTAAGGCAGTCCAAGATTAATGGTAATTGGGGTCTGTGAAACCAGGTGTTAATGGAATGAACTGATACAGTATTTGCTTTTATTTCCTGCAGGTAAAATTAGCTATACAGTAATGTTATGATAACACTTTATATTAAGGTGCTGCTTATTAATATTGTATAAATGAATAATATATGCTTAATAACTATGCTATAGATTGTTACTAAAGCATGATAGATGGTTTATAATCATGCAATAGCCATAGATGGAATTAAGTTTAAACATCCCAAAGTACAATAGATAGCTAAAAACTATCCTCTTTATAAAACTGTAATTGCTGTTGGTGAGGTGAGATAAGGTTAAAAGCCCTATAACCACCAATACAGATGAGCCCGGCTCTTTTGCATAGTGGTTAAGATGCTCACTTGTGAAGTGTGGGGGCCCTGTTCCACATACATAGAAAATGACATCTCATACCAATAATCACATACTTTCTATCATTCCATGCTCAATTGATGTGAAATACAGATGCTCATTATATTATTACTGACCCTAAATCCTAGCGTGAATAAGTCATGAAAGTGTTTTATAAAGTGTCCCCCACGTGAGCAATGTGCAAAATGTATAATGAACTGATGTTTAATTCTGCATTTTAATTACAGACACTCATTACTGAGTGTGATTTTTGAGAGCTACTAGAAAATGTAACAAGATGCAATGCCAGTTGTCACTTGAGCAAGCGCAGCAGTGCCACTGTGTGAAACGGCTATGCATATCCAGTTTGGACTTCTGTCGTCCCTTGCTAACCCAGATGAGCTGTCAAACCCACGACCTGTGTCTGGATGCTCTAAACACATGCTTCTGTTGATGGCGTTCATATGGACTGTTAATCTGCTATGTCCTGTAGCAGATGTCCCCGGTAAAGGTATTATTCCTTTGCTACAGCTCATGGCTACTCAGTAACAAAGATGCATGCTAATGTGAGGCTGCTCCTGATGATGAATTGCAGTTGCCACAGTATAACGCACAGGTGCGGGCTCAACTCTCTGCAATAAATCTTGGCTTGCACAAGCAGGGTTTTTTTTAACATTAAATAAATGTCACGAATTTGCATTTGTGTTTCTAACGCCCCCTGAGCACCCCCCCCCCCCCCCCCCCCCCCCCCCCCCCCCCAAACCCGAAAAACTTCACAAGACAAAATCTTCCAATAATCCTCTGCTCCTGCTCTCTCATTGTGCTACAGAAGGGCAGTGAAGGTATAGTACCAGGTGGGGGGGTTGTATAATCTGGCATTTTAAAATCATATTCATTGGGTTAATGTTGTTATGCTTATTTAGAGAACAAATATCCTGTTAAAATTCTGATAAATACTGCTTAAATTCCTGTGAGCTGGATGAGCATCCATGAAAAGTGAACAATCTGTCTATAACCAGTAGCACTTTACATTACTGTGCATTTGCATAGTAGTTAATTAGTAAATACATGTGCACATACTTACAATATTACTATGCATAATTACAATGTATTTAATGCAGTACTGTGTGCATATTTCATGCAAAATGATTTACACATTAAGTGTAACTATGCATAATAGCATTGTAATTATGTGTAGGTACACATGTATTTACTAGGTATTATGTAAATACACAGTAATTGGAGACACAATGTAAAGTATGACTTTTTTAAAATGCCTTCGTGTTCAATGATGACATGTTTCAGTCAATGCTCAAATTACCCAGTGATCACATACAAGTATCAGAACATATATATTTTGTAGCAGGATTGACCTTATTTTTGGGTCCGTGCCCCAATAAAAACGTGACCCAGAAACTAAAAGTTGAATTTGTAGCCCACAAGGTGCACTTTTCTTATACAAAAAAAAAATAAACAAACAAAACCAGGCTCTCCGGAGCACTTACTAAACACTTATGATGCAGGTCCTGGACTAACACGCCCGACAGCGAAGCTGTTTACCTGACAAACAAAACATAAAAACAGTTTGAAACAAACGCACATAAACCAAACGTAGGTTTTACTTTTATACAGTACCTTTTTATTTCAGGAATACCACACACAGTCAGGCTACACTCAGCAGCAGCCCTGAATGAACTAACTCTGGGGTTTATATACACCAGAGAAACCGATATAGGCAGCTGACTCTAATTTACAATAATGAGGCCAACTGACAAACAATAAAACAATTAAAAAATTACCAAATTTAGGCTGGCAGGGAGGTTTTTAACCCTGTCCCTGCCACCAAACACACATATATACACTTGCAGGGCCCCTGTCCTGCTACATATATATATATATATATATATATATATATATATATATATATATATATATATATATATATATATAAAGAAAACTTGACTCTCTGGTAATTCCTTATTACAATTCTTAAACCATTACAATAAAAGCTCTCAACTAGTGAAAACTTCAAACGGTGTTCAGTTGTTTATCACACTCAAGTCTAGGCCCATGATCTTGATGCCTCAAAGGGCTTTTCTTTAAATCACTTTGAAGTTAGACGATAAGCGTTCACTGTGCAGAAAATTGATTACATAGAAATGAAGTCACGATGCTTTCATTCATTTTTCCCTTTAATTTATCTTAATAACTAGCTTTTTTTTTTGCAGGCTCTCCTATGTAGTAGGCTGTGCGACTAGGTGTTAAACGTTGTTTATAAAAATCCTTGATGCTTGTGTTTAAATGACAGCACCAGCATTTGCAATGAGAATTTCAATGACAAACCCATTTCATAGCTACTGTTCTAGTTGCAGTTAAACTAAGCTGTGACATTGCTGTACAGTTGCATTAGTTCTGGTGCTCTTGCTGGTAAGGGAGGCAAAATCACTAGGGATCGCCTCACTGCGCTCTGGCAATCCTCCCTTGTCAGGTGCCTTGTGAGCTCAAACAGACACCTGCAGGGCTGGTTTGTCCACCAGGTTCTGGCAGCTCTTGTACATCTGCTGGCAAGCTCAAGGCTGTAAAAGTGTCTTTACTATGTTTTTTCTTTGTTACTTATCCTAATCCTGTAGCACTCACCTGTCTTCAAAATAAAACTGTGGGAATCAAAATGTGTTTTGCACAATGCAAATAATGGCAAAATACTTTTTTTTTTTTTTTTGCATAGTGCCTTGTACTGTTGGTTAGCAAAAACTCTATTTGTCTGTGCAATATAAGTTTGCACTCAGCTTCTAATTAATCAACATCATGAAACCAACAGCACAGGCATCCTGCAGTGAAGACTATTGCACATTATTATCAGACCTTTAGTACTGTATTTCTGGGATTTTAAATAGACTACTATGAAGGGAATCATCTGCAATGCATTATTTGTAGAAAGCACTGAGACAAGCAAGTTCAGAGCATGAAGGATTAATGCTGAGGATTATTTATATATATAGGCATAATACAACAGTAGTGACGTCAAAAAGTGATCTTTACTCTAGAGGAAAATATACAAAACAAGCATATGTTAAAAAAAGTTGTAAAGCTGGTAGATTCGTATCTCAGAGGAACTGGAGAAACGGATAACGACATAAAGCATCTGTACAGCACTGAAACACTACGCTTAAAAAAAACGAACTGCACGCAGAACCTCGTCCTCTTTAATATTAGCATCACAAGGGTATTCATGTATTATACAAAATAATAGATGGGCCTCTTCAGTGAGTTACAGGAAAACAATTCCATCTCAGGTTTCTGTGACAGTTTATGAATTACTCAATCTTCAGTCTAGTAATTTATGACATCACAGAAACCCTAGATTAAATTATTAATTTACTGAAGCCCATACATATATTAAACTAGCTTTAAGTGACATGATCTTAAAAACTGCATCTTCATTTATGTATTAATGTATTTATTTCAGCAGGGAAGACATTCAAATACAAGGTGAATCTAATCTACAATACAGTAGTTAACGCTGATATTTCACCACCATACAGAGCTAACTCATTTAAGGGTTACAGTACACACTGCAGGGTTTACAAGAAAAATATTACTTTAGCTATACCTCTTGTTGTCCGTACAGATTATGCTGCCTCTTGCAACAATGTTGGGGCTGTGATTGAAACAAGAGTACTCATGGAACAGAAAGTGATCATTGTTGCAGGAGGGCGCATGATCTCAAGACACACAATGGTGATCTTTCTTCTTCCAAACCTGCCCAAGAAAGTTTCCAGCTGATTTACGATGTATGAATTCAAATATCGAAACAAGAGGCTAGTTTTTCACAGCTATTTACTCAAAATAGTCATTAGTGCTTTTTTTTTTTTTCAGAATAGAACACACACACACACAAAAAATACTAGTTAAACATCTAAAACAAATAAAAAATCATAAAATAGTTCAGTCAAGCCCCTGAATTAAAAGTGTCAATTGTTTATTTCTGGTTTTATTAGGTGAGGTTTTCCGTTTCTGTATATATATATATATCATTAATTACCTAAACCACTCTGTCCTTTGTTTACCCTTCAGAGTAGGTGCAATTATTATAAATTTCAACTGCTGTAACCGTGAGAAGCAGTGTTACAAAATGTTATTGTAGATACCATCTAGGAGGCAATTTAATTAAACGCCTACAAGAGGTGTTAATTGGCTGTGAATTTTAATTAGCATACAGACCATAAAAGAGCTGCTCTGTACAAGTCCATGCCTCAACTGATATAGTACGGTCTTCAGCTAAGTTAGTGACAATAGCATGTTTTTTTTTTAATTCTATTAAATGATGGATTGTTAAAATGGAGGCAGAGATTATGTTCTTGAAATAGAAACGCTCTGGGGTTATTTGCCAGTTACCAGTGTCAATGTGCTATTAGCAATATAGGCTTACAGAGTGGCCATTAATCTGGATCAATGAAAAACGCAATCAGTCGGCTGCTTTGATAACACGTGTGCCAACCACTGTGCAGTCAATTCTGTGCAATCGATTCTAAACTGAATCTCAATTTCTCTGAACTTCTGGAAAAACATCATTAATTGAGTCTGTAAAGACAAAAAGGACACCGCAGTGAAAACAAAGAACGTACGATATTATTCCAAGATTCTACTATTCTACCATGCTTTGAATTCAATGGCATGCTGCTTGCACCTGTTAGAGCCCCTGTGTCCAATCCAGATCACAGAGAAACAAAAATCTGAAGGCAGTATTGCTCACATCAAGCGTGACATTAATGCAAGACCTAGAACATTTAGGACTAAATTCTCAAAGCCTTTGCTCCAGATTGCTGGTAGCAGGATTTTTTCAGACAGGAGAAACGCACCCAACAGAGTTACCAACCCAGGAATAAACAACTGAGTCATTTAATGTAGGACCTTGCGATGAATCTAAATGTGTTTATTATTCGTTTTAGAAATGATGTTTTGTCTCTTTCAGATAATGAGCTAATGCAGTTGCTTTGAGAATTTAGCCCTTACCTACTAGTCAGTTGGCTGCACAGTCGGTAGAAATTGCGGGGGCCACAATTGCGTGTGTGCGTGTTTTGGAATTAAAACAGAATTAGCTTTTTATGTGGTTGTGTTTTATTTGGTTATGTTATGTTATGTTATGTTTACAATTTTGGTCCCATTGCCCGTCTATCTCCTTTTCAATTCTCCAACTCTATTTGCGCTGCAGATTGCGCACATGCTCCTTAGGTGAAAATGATGTTGCTGCAAATTTTTTAAAAGATGGTAATTGCATTCCTGCATGGCAAAATACCATCAAAACACCATTAACATGCCCAGAAAGGCAAGGCTGTGGGCATTACGTTGAAGCCATACTGAATAAATACACAGATATTGCGATCCTTCATGTGCTTTGTGATGGTTGGCAGATGTTAAAAAATGCATATTTTATAGACTTGCAGACAGCAGGCTTAATTACCAAGGCTTACTGATCATTTCCAAGGTCCTTTCTTAATTGTACAGCATAAAGGCAGTTGGATTTGACCAATCCAGTTCTTTGTGAAATTTAAAAACTGCCAAAAGCTAAAGCTTTTTGTGTGTGTGTGTGTGTGTGTGTGTGTATGTTTCTTCACAGTGAATGCAAAACCAAAAACAAGTGCTTTGTTGCAGAGTGAAGGGGCAACGCATTCTAAATGGACCATCTGGTATCCTTTTCCCAAAGACATCTGCTCTTCAGCCGTTAGGGATTCCACAGTTTGCATTCAGAAGAATGAGATTGCGTATTGTGTGACAGGATGGAAAGACGATAGAGCACAGAGCAACACGGTCTAGTTTTTACCAGTCATGCCTGGTGTGTCGAGCGAAGCAGTGTAACGTTCACACAGCGACCGACCTATACACAGAACACAAAAGCCACATGCAGTGGCAGTGGGAAGCCATCGAATGAACCCCCACTTGCAAAGCGCTAAATGTTCTGTTGTGTGAACATTGAGCTATTGTTCACCTTGGCATGGTAACTTGGTTCCTTAGTGCATCCAGTATTTGTATATCCATGACCAAACAGCATGCTTGAAACAAAGAATAACATGGTCTTGCCTCAACACCATATAAGCAATTTCTTATCGTGTGATTCAAAGGCAATATATTAGAAACACTTACCAGTCATTTACAGTACTTCCCAGACCTTTAGTTCCAACGGCCATATGGCAAAATTATGATGTCATTTTTTTAAAGCACGGATTTGTATTTAGTTTGAGATTTATCTTTTTAAAGGTTTATCTTTTTTGACCACAGCTGCTATATTGGACAGGGTAGTGTAATATATTGTACAGCAAGCTCTGTGTTATTTCCCCAGGGGATGATTTGATCTCAATTGAAAATACAACTTAGCTGAGGGTTTCGTCTTGAAACCTGAACAAGAATGCAGGCCCTTGACTGGCAATAAAATAGTTCTGAGATATGAGAGACTGTTGTGTTAGAATCACATGCAGAATTCACCTTAGAAAGTTTTTTTTTTTTTTCCCTTTGGAAATACCAGTATATAAGCAATGGGGAGACTTCACACTTTGTATGATTAAACTTGAAAGGGAAGTATCTGGTATGCTCAGACCCTGGTATATTTGCTGCTGCAGGGCTACCTATAATGTCAGTGTGCTAAACTGTACTGCAGTAGCCTCTGTGGACATACTTAATACCAGGTATTGCTTTATTGAGTCAAGTCAGTGAGTTCAAGAGATTGTGTTCTGCAAGTAGAGTGTCATTACATTTGCCTAAGAAATGTTCAAAGCAGGTTCACAAATCCTGCCAGGCATTAAACGTGCAGAACAAAAAGGTGTTTTTTTTTTTCACTTTTACCCCAACCCTTGGAATTTTTATAAATATATCTTTGCTGGGGAGCAAATTAGTGAATGAAGCAAAGCGATGTTTCAGGCAGGGAACTCGCTTTTAACCTCAGATCAAATCACGTCAACATCGAACATATTTTAGGCGCTTCCAATACAAAGCGTTCATTCTAATAGCTAGTATCTTATTTGTCCTTCGATAAACAATACGTCCAATGACTCCACTTGCTTTTTGGCTTTGCCGAACGGGGAGGGCAGCTATCCTGCCCCCCTTGCCCATGGCTTCCCTATGGTCAGCCTCTTCACCTGTCTGCAAGATAAAGTATGCTATCTCGAAAAATAAAGCCAAAGGCCACTGACTGTAGTGCAGAATATGTACAAAGTGGTTGTATTGTCTAGTCTAATAAACAATCTACCACAGGAGTTTCCTGACTGAATTACAAACCATGACAGTTAGGATTACAGCATTAAAACATTTGTTTGCAGTATATTTAACGTTTTCTGTAGTGTGTTTGTTACATAGAGTTGTCATCTCAGGTCAAAAAAAAGCATAAGGTTCTATTGGGTGATTAAGAAGGAGAAACCCCAGGGTTCTCCTTCTAGAACCCTGTACTTCTTTTATGCAAAATTCTGTGACAATGTTTGGAACGTTTGTCATAGGATTTTATAAGTTTCTTTCAATATTATTAAATACTTGGGTTATTCCACTAATGAGGATGGATGAATAACTATCAATCACCCATGTGTTACAGCATGTACTAGCAATCTGTTTGTATATCAAGGACATTGTATATATCTTTAACTCTCAATAAACCGCTGAGGAATTGCTTTCTTTGAATCTGGATTTGCATGTGCTTAGCAAAGTGGCACGCTTCAAAACAGTGCAATTCGCTCAGTCGTTCGGTTTAAGGGTTTAAATGAAGGCAAGCTGGATTATGAGATAAAATCTAGTACAAAAATACATTTTTCAACACTTGCAGGTCACATGCCTTCCTGTTGATTAAAGCCAAGGGTATACGGTAGTTATATTAAGCCCAATCCTGTCATGGTTATGGTATTTGAAAAGAACTTGCAACATAATTCAATAAGAAGCAAGTACAGCTCATATAAAAAAGTTTCCTTTTTTATATGAACTGGGTTTACCAATTTCAGCAATTTCTCACTTCTTGCAAAAATGATGATGTTTGCATTGCCCTGGTAGTCATCCATCAGTTAAGTCTCTTCTAATTGAGTTTCGGGAGACACTCTGCGCTTCTCTTTACAAAAACTGGCGAGTGAATTGCTTTGGTATGTAAACTATCTTCTAAATATTAGATTTTATGACGATTAATGCCCCTGGATTGCTGCAGTTTTCTCATTACCAATTAATTGCCTTTCCTGCAACTAATAGGAAAAAAAGAACGTTTTGACAATGTGGACATTTCAATTGAGTTTGCCTCAGTGTACTGCTATGGAGCTTATTAATCATTTTCTCTCCAGCATCTAATAGATAATTAAGCTGCATTAATGCTTTGCTAACAGAGGACATGATTGTGAAGCATATCATATAGAAACTGCAAGCTTGCTTACCTGTAAATGGCCCAGGGTAATTTACAGTTCTGACACCATCTAGTTTATTAAGACACAAGCGAAATATTTGCTAGGAATTTGAAAATCTGCCATTTTTGATTTATGATCAGGTTTGGAGTTCAAAAAGTCTATGCAGAATGTCCTTTTATTTCACCTTGAAATGGTCAAAGCTAACGTCAATTCACAGAGTGATCAAAGAACAATCCTCCTTCTGTGAAATCCTTGAGATCCACACCTCGCGGCCACATTATTATATATTATAGGGTCGGGTCACTTATTCATATTTACTACATGCATTTAGCATGCATTTAACTCCATCCAATAACATCAAGTATTTAACAAAGTTACTTTCTCAATACAGGAAAAGCAGAGCTATG
The DNA here is from genome assembly GCF_017654505.1 of Polyodon spathula. Lineage (NCBI taxonomy): Eukaryota > Metazoa > Chordata > Actinopteri > Acipenseriformes > Polyodontidae > Polyodon > Polyodon spathula. Next base: position 2,713,501 of record NC_054569.1, on the reverse strand, counting down.
GCCAAAAGTTTTGCATCACCTAGAATTTTACAGTTGTACCATCATTTAAAACAAAAAGAAAAACTATATGGACATAATTTAGATCTTTTATTTAACATCATGCAAAGAAACTACAAAACGATATCGCAAAACTCTACCGGAAACCATAACAGTAGTAGTAGTAATACAGCAATCTACAGCACTGGCATATACTGTATGTAAGAGAGCACGCTATAGCACTGGCATATACTGTATGTAATAGAGCACACTATAGCACTGGCATATACTGTATGTAATAGAGCACCCTATAGCACTGGCATATACTGTATGTAATAGAGCACCCTATAGCACTGGCATATACTGTATGTAATAGAGCACACTATAGCACTGGCATATACTGTATGTAATAGAGCACCCTGTAGCACTGGCATATACTGTATGTAATAGAGCACGCTATAGCACTGGCATATACTGTATGTAATAGAGCACGCTATAGCACTGGCATATACTGTATGTAATAGAGCACGCTATAGCACTGGCATATACTGTATGTAATAGAGCACGCTATAGCACTGGCATATACTGTATGTAATAGAGCACCCTGTAGCACTGGCATATACTGTATGTAATAGAGCACGCTATAGCACTGGCATATACTGTATGTAATAGAGCACGCTATAGCACTGGCATATACTGTATGTAATAGAGCACGCTATAGCACTGGCATATACTGTATGTAATAGAGCACGCTATAGCACTGGCATATACTGTATGTAATAGAGCACGCTATAGCACTGGCATATACTGTATGTAATAGAGCACGCTATAGCACTGGCATATACTGTATGTAATAGAGCACGCTATAGCACTGGCATATACTGTATGTAATAGAGCACCCTGTAGCACTGGCATATACTGTATGTAATAGAGCACCCTGTAGCACTGGCATATACTGTATGTAATAGAGCACGCTATAGCACTGGCATATCCTGTACGTAATAGAGCACGCTATAGCACTGGCATTTACTGTATGTAATAGAGAACGCTATAGCAGTGGCATATACTGTATGTAATAGAGCACCCTGTAGCAGTGGCATATACTGTATGTTCTATTGTATTTATTTTTACAGTTCAATCATACCTGTTTTTTTTTTTTTTTTTTTTTTTTTTTTTCGAAAACCTAAGATGTAAGCCTTCTGAAGCATGATCTATCATACATCTTACAGTATCGTCATCTATCCTTAACAGACGGATTTTTAATTTTATTTTTTTTTTATTGTCCAACTGAAGTGGAGTAATGCTTGTCTGCAAATTGCAACTGCATCCCCCATTCGTCTACTGTACTTGAGAATAGAATCTTAATATTTGAAATTCTTTTGATGTGTATATTTCATAATCTCTACAGTCTAATTGCACAGGTGGTTACATGGGTACAATACATAGTGTGCACTGTGTGGTATTAGATTGGCTTACACTTCTGTCTTTGATTGAAACATGATAATCACATTGGCACTGGACAGTGTTTTCTGTATTGAGTGTTTTATTCGAGGGAATTCAACAGTCTAGCATTCCTAAGTGGAGAGTGTTGCATGGTGTCATCAAGAATGGAAATGTGATAGGGCGAAGGCTGGGCGTGAACGATGCTCCTGCGCACTGCAAGCAAGCGTCTTAACCACAATGCAAAAGAGCCGGGCTCCTCTGCAATCGTGGTTTTAGAGCTTTTAACCTCGTCTCATCTCACCGACGTGACAGAATCCGTAAAGGCAATGCATCACACAACACTGTCTGTTATACTCACGGCAGCGTTTCTCTTAACAATAAAGACACTTTCTGTCTAGAGGCATGCATAGAACCAGTGTCACTGCTGCTGCATGGTGATGAGTATCTATAACAGTATTTATAAGAGTGACATCCTAAACCACAAGGCTGAAGGTTCCATATCTTTAGAAGAGGCTGTTAAGACAGGAAACCAAGGTACTCTGGTTATAGTATATATTACATACTACTCCTACTAGAAACAGTTAAGCAGTTTTGTGTGGCTACATCTCTTTTTCCTTCTGTGTACAGTACTCCACTGCCCCCTTGTGGACTGACATCGTGCAATGGTTGTTTTCTGCTGTGGACATTCTTTCGTTTTTGTAATTATAGACCCCTTATAAACATTTACTGTATCACTGGGATCTGTGATAAAGCATGGTGAAATGGCTAGTGATGGCATGTGCATTAGGCAAGCATGGTTATGACAAACTCATTGGGGTGAACAGACACTATCAAAGCATTTTAAGGAGGACCATATACAAAAACAATTAAGGAATCTAATCAGGGCTCAGACTGTAGTTTTCTACCTCTTAGTATGCTGTCTCAACAGCTTAGCAATGCTTGCGTGACCTGAGAGAACTATAGCAGATAAACACGCAGTCTGACATACAAAAGAAACGTCAGCTGTATTCAAAACGTTAGCGGCAGTAAAGAGGTGTCTGGAGCTTTGTCCTCAGGGAAGCTGAAGAGTTTGGTATTCTGCTGCTGACCCTAGTACTACATTACATGATACAAGACAGGAGGGAGAAAAAAGTTTGAGAATCCAGAGAGCTTTGTAAAATACATCAGCCAGTGCAGCACGATGCAGGACAAGGCAGCCTTTAATTAGCCAGATGTTGGCGTAAAGCTGTTCCCCGTTCCTCGAATTGCACAAAATCATCCTTTTGACTGCACTGCCATTGCTAAAACATAGCATGCGAATCGTCAGCAGGGGAGCGGGCAAGTATATTTCACTGCCAGTGCTGCTGTCGTGGTTTACAATCACCGGGCTTCCTGAACAGAAAGCTGCAGTATGAGTTTAATGTTTACCAGTCTAATGCAGAATTGTACCTCAAAAAAAGTCCTGTAACAGACTTTAAAAGAACGGGCCATGCCTGTTTTATTTCAGCTCTGAGGGCCTGGGTTGAAATAAGGTTCAGATCACAAGGGCAAGGTACTGTGGACCTTAAGAGTCCCAAATTCTGCACCATGTCATGTTTATAGGCTTGCAGTGCTGGGAGGGGGTTCAAGGAAGCATGCATTATGTACTATGCCTCTGGACATCACAAACAGCTGTTTGCCTGCTTTATTCAGTAGTAAGCTGGCAGACTAATAGCCACAGCTTGGACCATGTGTACCAGTGTTAAGACTTCAAAGTTACATGAAACATACTGTAGACCCAAGTAGCCTGCAGCATAAAAATAATCTGACCCTTATGGGACTCGTAGGTCCCAGTCTGAGGTAGTGCATGAATATATATTCCATTTTGAATTCTGTAACTTAATTTCGACAAAAGTAATTCAGGACTGAAAGGGTTAAAGATGTACACTTGTCTCTGAATTCAAACATTTTATTTGATCAGGTATAATTTTCATTCTTTAAGTGGAAACACATAGAGCAGTTAGGTATGGGTCTATCACAGGTTAATGGGAACACTCTTTAGTGTATCAGCTTTGCAGAGAGAAAAGACGTGTCTGAGATTACATCTGGGCCCACAGGTGAGCCTTTAAAATAAAAAGAATCCATTCATTGAGAACTGCAATTCAGTCAGGAAACACACGTGATAGATTATTTATTAAAACTTAGACAAGACAACACTACTCCATTATACATATTTTCACAATACATTCTTTGGACTTGCCTTTCGAGACACCCCTGCCCATAAATTAGCTTGCAGATGAGTGGAGAGGCTGACCAGAGGGAAGCCATGGGCAGGGGGGCAGGATAGCTGCCCTCCCCGTTACATGAAGCCAAACAGCAGGAGGAGGCTTGGGAGGAGAAGGCAGACTCTGTTGCACA
>NC_054569.1:2692400-2709206 GCF_017654505.1 Polyodon spathula | reverse complement strand
TCCCAAATTCCAAATAAAAACATTGTCATTTAGAGCATTTATTTGCAGAAAATGACAACTGGTCAAAATAACAAAAAAGATGCAGTGTTGTCAGACCTCAAATAATGCAAAGAAAATAAGTTCAGATTCATTTTTAAACAACATAATACTAATGTTTTAACTTAGGAAGAGTTCAGAAATCACTATTTGGTGGAATAACCCTGATTTTCAATCACAGCTTTCATGCGTCTTGCCATGCTCTCCACCAGTCTTTCACATTGATGTTGGGTGACTTTATGCCACTCCTGGAGCAAAAATTCAAGCAGCTTGGCTTTGTTTGATGGCTTGTGACCATCCATCTTCCTCTTGATCACATTCCAGAGGTTTTCAGTGGGGTTCAGGTCTGGAGATTGGGCTGGCCATGACAGGGTCTTGATCTGGTGGTCCTCCATCCACACCTTGATTGACCTGGCTGTGTGGCATGGAGCATGGTTTCAGCCTAGCTCTTCTTTGCTTCTCATTGTTGAAGGGCTTTCTTCTAGCTTTGCACAACTTCAGCCCTGCCCTTAGGAGCCTGTTTCGAACCGTCCTCGCCGTGCACTTCACCCCAGCTGCCGTTTGCCATTCTTTCTGTAGGTCACTTGATGTCATCCTACGGTTGCTGTGTAACATTCGAATGAGTTGGCGGTCATCCCGATCAGTGGAGAGTCGTTTTCGCCCTCTGCCGGTCTGTAGCTCTGTTGTCCCCAATGTCTGCTGCTTGACCTTGTTCTTATGAACCGCAGTCTTCGAAATTTCAAGGATGGAAGCAACCCGACGCTCACTGTATCCCTCTGCCAGTAAAGCCAGAATTGAACCCTTCTTTTCCTCACTCAAAACTTTCCTTTTCAACTCTTTGGGCATGGTCAATAGTTATTTTTTGATTCCAATTACTTTTGAGGTACTACTAGCACTGTTTTGCCATCCAGCTGGTCCTATTGCAAGAGGATAGTGATGACCACAGGAGTGGTTTTTATACTTTTCCTCGTTAAATAAGATTTAGTTCAGGTGATCAATCAGTACCTCATTCAGTAGAATGAGGCGTGCCTGTGTTTGAATTCAGCAGACACTGGAATGGAATGGCTGCCATACATGTAGAGATGCTGATTTAAGAAAAATTTGCAGTGGTCTCAATTTTTTCCAGAGCTGTGTGTATATAGAGAGAGAGATATTAGACACAAACAAATTACAAAATTATATTTTCAAACACATTTGCTTTTGTAAAATAAAGTACATTTTAAACTCCACAGTAAAGACTGGAAACGCTGTTGCATAACACCGCTGTTTCTGGAAGCTTCTTTACTGCCGCCAGGCACGACAGGAATGCCCTTGCTCCCCACAAATTCAGACTTTGTTTCTTCATTGGTAGAAAACTAAATCTTTTCAGGGATTCCCCGACCTTGTGTCTAGCCAGAATCGAAATGTGTAAAATATGAAAGCTTTACTTATTAAACCAAGCACAGTAACTGCTCCGCGGCATGGTTTTAAAAAAAAAAAAAAAAAAACTTGCGGGATGAAAAGTTACCTATTTTATATAATATTAAAATAATATGCAAACCAGCATCACCATTTCCTGGCACTGTAACAAAATTACACTATGTAACACAATTTTTGTTCCTGGGTAGTAAGTGTTATTTCCTAATTGCTTATGCCTCAAAAGTATAGAAAATGTCTATTATTCCCCTCAAACTTTGCTTTTGTGACCAGGACAGTGATATTTTGAAATGTACCTATTTCCAATGAGAAAACGGGCAAATTTGTGTCTTTTTGTTCACATAAATTGTGCGACTTGCACACTTTCATCCAACAAGTACCACTGCTTGAGCCTAGATGTCAAAAGCTCGGCATTGGACTTGGTGAGACCAAGATCTCTAATCAAGTCGTTGAGGTCTTTTTGGTTGGGGTAGTATGCGTTTCTCTCCTCAGTTCCACCTCTGAAATTGTCATCTGGATCTACAACATCTTCCTCGCTCTCTGACTTGCTGCTCTCTTCTAAAGACGGCTGCTCTCTCTCCGGAGGAGTGGGTACGGGGAGCTCATGGCAGTGTGGCACCGGGGCGATGGATGAAGGAAGGTCCGGATACGTGATAGCAGGTGCATTCTTGCCAGTCCGACGTTTGGAAGGGTCCACCATGCAGAAGTAGCAGTTGCTTGAGTGGTCAGTGGGTTCCCGCCAAATTCTTGGGATAGCGAACTTCATGGCTCTCTTTTCCCCTCTGTACCATCCTACAAAAATACATTTATTTCACCCATGACTAATGTGTAAGAGATTCTCGCAACATTTTTCATATATATTTTTTCAATAACATTGAAAATTGTAAAACATTTAAAAATTAAAAACTTTTACAGTTTTAAAAATTAACAAATTTTATAACATAAAATTCAGAGCAACAACTGTCCATCTTACCTTCCAGAGTTTTTTTGCAGTGCTCGCAGGTGAAATGAGGTGCCCAGGGTTTGTCTTGATCCCTGACAGGCATGCCGAAATATGCCTTGTAGGCCTCACACATCTTAGCAGATGCTTCCAGGGAATACTTTTTTGCTCTTGTCTTGATAAATTGGCCGCAGACATAGCAAAAGGCGTCTGCCGGATGCTTGCAGCCTCTTGATGCCATCTCAGAAAAATGCAGATATGTATCCACTTAGGCAGCTGGAACTAAACTGAACTGGTGGGCTTAAGGCCCCTGTATTTATACCACTATTTATATTACTGGAAAGTTCTAGAAAGTTCTAGAAGTTACTCCAAGTTTACTCAGCACTGTATCTATCTGGAATGTTCTGGAAAATAGGTAAATTCCAAAATATCACTGTCCTGGTCACAAATGCAAAGTTTGTGGGGAATAATAGCCATTTTCTATACTTTTGAGGCATAAGCAATTAGGAAATAACACTTACTACCCAGGAAAAAAAAAAAAAAAAAGTTACACCGTGTTATTTATTAATTAAGATTATGAACGTGCAAATGCACAGTGCCACTCAGATGTTTTATTATGCCATTACCCGTTTAAATAAACCAACTGACTCTGAATTTTAAACATTTTGAGTCGGACAACTCCCGGTTGATAATTAATTAATCAAACTAAATATGTCTTCTTACTAGTTTAAAAAGTAGTCAGACTATTGGCGTTACGTTAACACAAACTTTTAAACTAAAATAGCAACACTTTTGAACTTAAAAAATATATATTTTAAAAAAGAAACTGCACCTTAGTTTTCCCCCCAATGTCCCTTCAGGAAGTTGGAACACTGCTGCAGAACTTGAGAATCTTCCAGAATTCCTCAAACCATTACAGCCAATCACAGCTTGAGAATATCACTGGCAGCTCAGTGGGCGAATGGAAAGCATCCATCGAGCCAGACTTTAAAGCGAAACTGAATTCCGAGCTCTGCCAATCACAAACGAGCAGAGCTGCTACGGTGCGGGTTGTGAGACAGTCTTCATGCTGTACAAGGGCATGTTTTTTTTAATCGTTTGCCCATTTATTTAGAAAAATATAAAATATTAAAGAAATTTCATTGCAATAAATACATTTTTACAGTTGCATATATTTACAAAATTACATAAACACAGTTAGTGTGCAGCACAAAACAAGTTTTTTTTTTTTTTTTTCCCATTGGATTTTTGATAGCAGCCATATTGTGTTTCCACACTTTGTTAGGAGACGCCGGCAAGCCCCCTGTCCAGAGTTTACACATTTCAGATTCACACCTCAACCCAAACAGCAGCTTCACGTTTCATGTTAGAGCTCCGTTTCCCTCACCGGAGCTCTGTTCTCCTGCGGCGTTTCCACGCTGTCTGCGGTCTGGGTGTTTTTCTCCGGTTGTATTCCTGTTTCGGTCTCTGTGTGCAGCTCAACGGTGTGCTTCATGAAATTGTAGTTAGGGATAACTAGAAAGAGGAGAGCGACAGATATACGGTATTATTAGGCTACATCAGGGTTTGGAGAACCATGACAAGTTATCACACGTAGGAATAGGGGGCGCCACTATTGAAACAGTCTAAATCATAAGAACACACTATTGAAACAGTGTAAAAAATACCTTCTTAATAGCGTTTTAATTTCCCCTTTAATCGCATGTGAATTTTTTTAGTGTTTGCTACCACCTGTTGGCCAAATTATGTAATTGCGTATTAATTAAAATCTTCAAAGCTCCCTTACAAACCCAACTGATGAGGGGCCACAAGCATAGGCATGTGATTCTTTGTATTTTTTATGTGCATTGGATTTGCCACCTGATATTCAGGTTAACTGCTATTGGAGGACACATGGGGGGGGGGGTTGATTAGCCCCAGTGTATAGGTAAGCTCAGGTGTGTCTTATTAAACTCCTAGTAAAACCAGGAAGGGATCAAAGTGCTATGCAATAGCAGTCTTATTTCCATCTCTGTAATCCCTATAAGAAAAAGGCAGCATTCCAAAGAAAATCTGGTGACACAGAATTAAGAATTAAACAGGTTACACTTCTAAATGAATATATTTACTGTGAAACGTGCCTGGGATGCTACACCCCTGCTGGCTGTGTGTCCAGCAAAAGCACAATACAGGAGTTCCAATTCCCAAATCTTCAGAATCATAAAGAAACGTCAGCAGTCAGAATGAAACTGAAAACACAACTGTGCTTTCTTGAAAGGGTTTATAGGATTATAAAATGAATCTCAAACATGTCAAAGAGAAAAGTATTTCTTCTTCTTCTTCTTCTTCTTCTTCTTCTTCTTCTTCTTCTTCTTCTTCTTCTTCTTCTTCTTCTTCTTCTTCTTCTTCTTACTATTATTACAAATAATAATAAAGCAGAATTTATACATACTATAATAGTATAGGATAAGAAGAATGACGCATGGGGAGAATGACGTGCTTCCAGTGGTGATGCAGCGTCTAGGTTCATTCTGTGCCTGTCTGTTTTATTTACAGTGTGCTGCTTTTCACCCCTATGACTCTTAGGAGGTTCCTGTTAAGGCACATGTGGTAACAGCCATGTTTTGGGCAGGGCAGGTATTGCTGATTGCTGATGCTGTTCTTCACATCACACCATCACTTATTAACCAGAGACTGAAGCACGGAACATCTTTAGTCCCTGGCAGTACTTCCAGGGGTCATTTTTTCCTGTTGAGACATAAATGCATCTAATTTATATATAAATGATAGTCCAAGTCCATACACTGAATGGATGGCTCAAATTGTACATTGCAAATAAATACATGGTGAAATATGTATGTACGTAAGAGGAGTTTAATATAGATAAAAACAATCTATTCGCTTCTGTAATGTATTATATAATGTAATGCTCACGAGTTTCTTGTCTCTGGTTCAACGTGCAATGTTTACGTCACTGCTATGTCCTGTGATTGGCCTGGCTGGTGACCGGAAGCTAACGTATATACCGTATATGTATATCGGAAGAGAAGCTACCAGAATGCGGCAAACAAAGAAAGCTATTTCCGCCTCCCCATTGATTAAATTCTAGGTAAAACTGCGTATTTATTTGTGAAAATGATTTGTCACTACTAGGAATTACATTAGAGCCGAAAAAAACATTTAAGCAAGTGTGCTGTCAGCAGCCCGCAGAAATAGTCATGAGAATTCACTTGCAGACCTGAGCTGCTAGTTCTGCAATAAAGACAGCTTTCCCTGCTTGATTTAAACAGAAGCAATGCGTCTAAATGGATAGCACGACATCATGTGTTAATTCTGAGTATAGTGGGTGAGTAAGTCGCACTTGCATGTAAATGGTAAGGGTAATTTGTTTAGTGTCACGTGTGAAAGGGAGATCAGTGTACATTGTCAGCTCATATAGGAAGTGCGGTAACTTCCAGAAGGAACCCGCGATCCCACCCCCACGCCCTACGCAGAGAGGAGCAGTGGTCAAATAAAAAAACGGGGTGAAGGTATACGCTGCTTTGAGGAGCATTACTCAAATAAATACATTATACAAAACAGAAAATGTGCTCTACAGCGCGGGAAAAAAAAGAAAAAAATATTTACTATTTTTCTAAAATTGCCAATTTATGTTTCACCCAGCTAGAATAGTGCCACCACTTATAAACACAAAATAAATACTGATTCTCGGGCTGTTGTATATATTATTAACTAACACACTGATATAATTCATTTTTAATGAAACAAGACTACGCATGCGGCGTGGCTGGAAGGGGGCTCCGTTCTGAGGCGAAGGAGAGCATCGCGATTGGAGGATTACCCCGCTTCCAGCTCGGTGATTGGCTACTCCCCTCAGGGCAGGCGCATTTAAGAGCATTTTCGCCGGCGGTCGGTCTGTTCAGGTAGAGCCTTAGCGCAAAGGCGGAGATCAGCGAGCAGCCTCTTTAACAAAGCAGCAAGCATTTGAATTAATATATAGCGCTTCATAAAAATATTGTTTAAGGTAACTTTTACATTTAAAAATTTTTTTTATTATACACGGAGAATCCCGTAAACAATGATATGAAATACGATAGCTAAGTGTTATTATATATCTATATATATATATATATATATATATATATATATATATATATATATATATATATATATATAAACCTTTTGTTAAATGTTAATTAAAAGCACTCGATTTCGAGTTATTGATGTTTATGACGATGTTAAAGTATTGTGATTTCCTGTAATGCCGGTTGCTACCCGGCGAATTTACCGGCATGTGTGCGTTTTGCGGAGGGCCCAAATCTTTAGGGAAAACTGATACAAACCGACCGAGTACCGCTTTTTTAAACTGTAAAGTACGGTGCCGGTGAATATATTATAAATATAGATATATATCCAGTGTATCTTTGTTTTTTAATGATTAGTCTGTGTGTGTTCTGGTGTTTAATTTCGAGTCTATGGAAGTGCGCTTCGGGGGTTGCGTAATTGCGCACGCGTGCTCGGCGGATGCTGTGTGCTGCAGTGTGAGACTCTTTGTCCTTCACTCTGGGGTGAGGGGGTGATACCATGTGCTCGTGTGCAGATGGTCCCCCCCCCCCCCCCCCCCCCCCCCCCCCCCCCCCCCCCCCCCCCCCCCCCCCCTCGGGGAGGTTGAGTTGGATCGATTTACATGTTTTACTGTAGATATATACATTGCACCCTAAGCCTAGAATGGTCCCATGTAGTCCCCAGTTAATGCATTAATTTAATTAAACTCCATAATACTACCTCGTGTTCTTTCTCGATGGGCAGGGTGGAGGGGCGCTCGGGTGTTCCTGAATATAGATTTGTGCATTTCATGTCGAAAGTGGTCGGTGTAATATGTTATAAATAACTGTTCCAACGCTCTTTTAAAGAACTGATCGCGTTGCAGCAGCATTTCGGGTCATGTAACGGCCTCTGCTGAATAATTAATTCGCCCAAGTCTTGATTACACGGTTACTGCAGTAACGGACTTGACGTTTTTTAGCGACTGCTGTGCAAAGTCTTTACCGTTAGTGGGTCGGTTTCCACATAATCACGTGTCAACACCGATCCCAGCTCCGCACTCGAGGCTGCGGTTTTGGCTACTACGTCATACCTAAGCATTTAGCTGCACCGGTAAAGCGCTTCTGGTCACAGCAAATACCGTGCTTGGTGCTCCTATCGATCTTAGCGAGTTCAAAATATAATGGACCTCTTAATGAGATGTCAAGACCTTCCGACGTTAATAATTCCAAGAGCCTCATACAAAGCACCAAGTAAGTTAAGAAAGGGGTTCAAATTGTATCTCTAGCGCCCTCTGTGGCTATAGAGGGTTACGCACTTGAATTTATTTTTAACTTGGTTAATTCAACATTGCTAGACCTGAATTTCTAAAATGTTTCGGTTGGTATGTTAGTCTGGCGTTATTTTTGTGGCGCATGTGTTTAGAACTAAGCTGGCAATCTGCAGGCCATTGAGCACTCTCCCACAGGCGAGCAAAGACTCGAAGTTAATTTGTAATGCATTTAAACATTATTTTTTTTTTAAATTGGCACTCCTGCCTACTTATGCATTTGAATTTGTGTGCTGCGTTTTAAAATGCAAAGCCTGCTATGTGAGTTGTATATTTTTTAAAGTGCTTCTGAGAAGTTATATAAATTGCGCTGTATCAAATATAAGTACTCCACTCATCGAATTCCCTTTTCTGTTGTCAGATGAGATGACAGCAGAAATCAGGATAAGTGCTCACCGTTTTAAATCCTTGAGTGAGAAGCCACGCAGTTTAATAGTAGGGTGTAAAGTTCAGAGTTCCAATTCTTGTAGCTTGCAAATTTGTTTTGCATATACGAATAACAATGAATACAAAATGAATCATTAAAAAAAGCCTTTGTAAATACTTGCATGCTAGAAATTTAAATAGCAGACGCCTGCTACACAAATGTGTGTGTATAAACTCTTTGATCAAGAACGTGCACGACATTATGTAAATTCTAAATTAATACAGAATAGCTCTTGCATCAAGTGAATAATACTAACCGTGTACAATCGGATGGACTCATCGGAGCCTGCAAGTCTTTGGAGACCAAAACTTTGACTGGGGGGCTAGCTCTTCTAGCTTGAGCTTTTAAAACCTTGCTCATTTTGACAAGCGCCTCCCTTTTTTTTTTTTTTTTTAGAAATGAATATGGCTCTGGCTTTGAACAATAATGGTGACACTGCAGAAGTACAGGCCATTTGAGATCCCAGTTCAGCTTTGCATTTTGTGGTTAATCTATCTTGAGAGTGCATGTTTCCACTGTCAATTTAGGAGTAAAAGCGTTTGGGGGAGGTTTCTTACATTTTAATGTGCTGTGTCAAGTGTATGACCCTATTTAGGCTAGCCAATTAATTTAACTTTTCTCCCCCCCCCCCCCCCCCCCCCCCCCCCCCCCCCCCCCCCCCCCCCCCCCCCCCCCCCCCCCCCCCCCCCCCCCCCCCCCCCCCCCCAGGAACCATGTCTAAGGGAACAGCTGTTGGCATTGATCTGGGAACCACCTACTCCTGCGTGGGTGTCTTTCAGCATGGCAAAGTTGAAATCATTGCCAACGACCAGGGTAACAGGACCACACCCAGCTACGTAGCCTTCACCGACTCCGAGAGGCTGATCGGGGATGCTGCAAAGAACCAGGTTGCAATGAATCCCACCAACACAGTATTTGGTAAGCATGTTTTCTGACAATCGGCTTTCCGAGTACGTGAACAGTCTTTCCATGTATTATGTTCTCCCCTGCTAAACCCGATGCAATGAACACAAGTTATCTCCTCCCTAGTCATTACTCGCTGCGATGAAGTTGATTCCAAAGTCTTTCGTAGTTTCCACCAGAGGCTGAAAGGCCAAAGATGGCACAAGTTCCTTCCTTGGATGTCTGAGCGAGTAATCAGGATTCAGTACTAGTCCTAGAAATCACATGGGTGGCGCTTGCCTTCTCGAGCTCTTCAGTAATTCAGTCTTGTTCATTGCATGTAATTGACGATCTGTCACATTTTCCTTTTCAGATGCTAAGCGCCTGATTGGTCGCAGATTTGAAGACACGGTGGTCCAGTCCGACATGAAGCACTGGCCATTCAACGTTGTGAGCGATGGTGGCCGTCCCAAACTCGAGGTCGAGTACAAAGGGGAGACCAAGTCTTTCTACCCTGAGGAAGTCTCTTCTATGGTGCTGACCAAGATGAAGGAAATTGCAGAAGCCTACCTCGGAAAGGTGAGTGGTACTTCATTGTCCGACACAAAATGGTTGTCATCTACTCTGATGCAGTTTTGTATTTAACTGGTATGCCTTGGTGAATTAAAACCCTGTATATTCAATATTTTGTGCTTGCTCACTGTGATGAAGTTGATTCCAAAGTCTTTCGTAGTTTCCACCAGAGGCTGAAAGGCCAAAGATGGCACAAGTTCCTTCCTTGGATGTCTGAGTGAGCCTTGCTCAGTATTGCCCTCCTGTAGATTTTCTGCACAAATCCCACTCCAACTAAATGCCTTTCCGTTCTCTTCCAGTCTGTGACCAACGCTGTTGTAACTGTGCCAGCATACTTCAACGACTCCCAGCGTCAGGCCACAAAGGATGCTGGTACGATCGCTGGCCTTAATGTTCTCCGAATCATCAATGAACCAACTGCTGCTGCTATTGCTTATGGCTTGGACAAGAAGGTACTAATGGTTATTGTAGATTTTAGACTCTTTCAAAGGGATGGCATTTTAACTCCCTAGTCATTACTCGCTGTGATGAAGTTGATTCCAAAGTCTTTCGTAGTTTCCACCAGAGGCTGAAAGGCCAAAGATGGCACAAGTTCCTTCCTTGGATGTCTGAGCGAGTTCTGTTCAGTGTTCACCTTAGCGGTCATGTTGCAGCTTGATGGGACAACTTTTATCCTGGTGAATTAACCAAATTCCTCCTGTGTTTCTAGGTTGGAGTTGAAAGAAATGTGCTCATTTTTGATCTGGGTGGTGGCACTTTCGATGTCTCCATCCTGACTATTGAAGATGGAATCTTTGAAGTGAAATCCACCGCTGGCGACACCCATCTCGGTGGAGAAGACTTTGACAACCGCATGGTCAACCATTTCATTGCAGAGTTCAAGCGCAAGTACAAGAAAGACATCAGTGACAACAAGAGAGCTGTTCGCCGTCTCCGCACCGCCTGCGAAAGGGCAAAGCGCACCCTTTCGTCCAGCACCCAGGCCAGTATTGAAATTGACTCCCTGTACGAGGGGATCGATTTTTACACCTCCATCACCAGGGCTCGTTTTGAGGAGCTGAACGCCGACCTGTTCCGCGGTACTCTGGACCCCGTGGAGAAGTCCCTCCGTGATGCCAAGATGGACAAGGCCCAGATCCACGACATTGTGCTGGTCGGAGGATCTACCCGTATCCCCAAGATCCAGAAGCTGCTGCAGGATTTCTTCAACGGAAAAGAGCTCAACAAGAGCATCAACCCAGATGAGGCTGTTGCCTATGGAGCAGGTAATTGATGTGATCATGTGCATTGCACACTGTAGCTCGCTGCCCAAACTGCTAACAAAATAAGTGCCCTGAAAGCAGTTGCATAGTCTTCCATGAGTATATAGCACTTCTCTCAATTAAATGGAATATAATTTTGGTGAACACATAGCCAAACTTTTGTTGGCTTGCCCATTTTTATAAGGGGTCATCTTGTGTTCTACTCTCGCTGTGATGTTGATTCCAAAGTCTTTCGTAGTTTCCACCAGAGGCAGAAAGGCCAAAGATGGCACAAGTTCCTTCCTTGGATGTCTGAGAGAGTTCTGATTTGGGGTTATCTAGCTCTCCAGGGTCTCAAGGTTTGTTAAGTTTTGTTTTTGTTTCCTTAGCTGTGCAGGCTGCCATCCTGTCCGGGGACAAGTCTGAGAATGTGCAGGACCTGCTGCTGCTGGACGTCACCCCCCTGTCTCTGGGCATTGAGACAGCCGGTGGGGTCATGACAGTGCTGATCAAGCGTAACACCACTATCCCCACCAAGCAGACGCAGACCTTCACCACCTACTCTGACAACCAGCCTGGTGTGCTCATCCAGGTAAAGAGGATGTCGCAGGCTTGCAAGAGACAGTTTGTGGTGTACATATATGCTGCCACTTGAACTTGCTCTGAATTGCATATTTTTTACAAAGTATTGGGTTATGAGGTTTGTATTGCATCCCTTGTAGAAAGCTTTACATTGCTCGCTGTGATGAAGTTGATTCCAAAGTCTTTCGTAGTTTCCACCAGAGGCTGAAGGGCCAAAGATGGCACAAGTTCCTTCCTTGGATGTCTGAGCGAGTTCTGGTCCGAGGGGGGTGGGGGGCAATAACTGAAGATTTGAAGCTGCTCTTCATTATAACTTCATAATGGATTACTGTAGTGTACCCTAGTAACGAATTCCAACTTTTTTCAAGGTCTATGAAGGTGAGAGAGCCATGACCAAGGACAACAATTTGTTGGGCAAGTTTGAGCTGACCGGTATCCCTCCCGCACCCCGTGGTGTTCCTCAGATCGAGGTCACTTTCGATATTGATGCCAACGGCATCCTGAATGTGTCTGCAGTGGACAAGAGCACTGGCAAGGAGAACAAGATCACCATCACCAATGACAAAGGTATCGACTTTTGCTCTTTAGTCGTTTCCTTTTCAGTTGTTTTCATGCTATGAAGCTGAGCTTGTGGTGTAGAATGTCTCGCTGTGATGAAGTTGATTCCAAAGTCTTTCGTAGTTTCCACCAGAGGCCAAAAGGCCAAAGATGGCACAAGTTCCTTCCTTGGATGTCTGAGCGAGCTTGATTCTAGCTGTATTTTATGGGATCCTTTTGAAATCCTGTGCTGATGATATGATCTTCTGAAACAGGACGCCTGAGCAAGGAGGATATCGAGCGCATGGTCCAGGAAGCAGAGAAGTACAAGACTGAGGATGATGTGCAGCGTGAGAAGGTCTCCTCCAAGAATGCCCTGGAGTCCTACGCTTTCAACATGAAGTCGACTGTGGAGGATGAGAAGCTGGAGGGCAAGATCAGCGATGAGGACAAGCAGAAGATCTTGGAGAAGTGCAACGAGATCATCGGCTGGCTGGATAAGAACCAGGTAAGGCTTCAATATGTCCTTTCATTATTAATGTGCTGTCAGATGCAGTTTGATAATAAAAGTACTGTTTACCTGTAATTGCTTGGTATCCAGTTAACCTTTCTGGGTGGAAGGAAGCATCCAAACTAATGAGTTTTGAACCATTAAGTGGTGTGCTCCCTGCAAGCCAAAAGTAATTTTTAGTACTTGTATTAAACCTAGTTTCTGTGAATGCTTCCAAAGTCATTCATATAAAGCCAAATCCACAATTGAACACTTGTGTTCTGTGTTCCAGACTGCTGAGAAGGAAGAGTATGAACACCATCAGAAGGAGCTGGAGAAGGTGTGCAACCCCATCATCACCAAGCTGTACCAAGGCGCTGGCGGGATGCCTGGTGGCATGCCAGGGGGCTTCCCAGGGGCTGGTGCTGCTCCCTCTGGAGGTGGCTCCTCCGGCCCTACCATCGAGGAGGTTGATTAAAGAAACTTAGTCTCAAGAGTTGTACCCGAAGGACCCAATCTGTAAGCCAACGCTGGTCATTGGCTGCTCAACCATCTCTGAGCCATAGCTGCTATGTTCTGTTTGTGATGCTGGATATTTGAATCCACTGCGTAACTTGCAGTGTAGTTGTACTTTTGCTGGCAATACATTTTGAGTCCAGGTGAATAAAACCTACTTGAAAATCACAAGTGTGTGTCGTCTCTAGTTTTAATGGGCTGATTCAAGAACAGGCTTGTAAAACGTGCTGCTGCTTTTGAACAAACTGTTGACAATCTTTTTTTTTTAAAAAAAAAAAAAAAAAAAAAAAAAAAGTGTTTTGCTTAAATATTTGGTTTCCCGGAGTTATCCATCTATAAATAGTTGTGCTGTAAAGCTAGCATGTTCAAAGTTTTTTGTTTTGAATCTCCAGGGTTGGAATTTGGTATTGAAACAATCGGAATGTGTGAGAATTTGTTAAACTAACCAGCAATCCCGACTCCTCGAACATTCATAAGCTATTCTCTGACACTGGTGTTAAGCAGTGCTGCTTGTGAGCATGGGGTTTGACACGTTGGCCATTAAAAAAAAAAAAAAAAAAAAAAAAAATACAGCCCTCTTATCAGACTGACAGCTCTCTGCCCATTTATTTGTGTGCGATGACCACAGAACCGTCGATCCTTGACGTGTGCAAATCATTGAGCCTACAGTCCTAATCAAGCACCCCTTATAACTTCTCGCATGACTTGTACCTTCTCCGGTGAGTGTGGGTGGGAAGCCCAGACAATGAGAAACTATGGTTGATGAAAAATAAAAATAGTAAATTAACAGGTCTACTGTCTCCAGAATTTAATGTCGCTCGCGGTGTATATGAGGTACCTTGGTGCTAGAATCTAGCTCCAAATTTGCACCCCTGATCCGTGATGTGCCAAATTGTTTGAAGTGTTGGAGAAGAAGGGGGAGGCAGACAGTGGTTTGAATGATGACCTCTAATTTCGGTGTGTACCAACCTGCTAGCTGGTACTCCTGTGCGAACCTAATGATTAAAGTTATGTGAACCCCTGACCATTACATCAACTAACGTTTGGAGTACAAAACAAACGTCGGACACCGACGTCTGGTTTGGCAGGACAGGTGCTTTTTGTGAAATGTTAGAGAGGTACTTTGATTTATTTTGTTAAATGCCTACGTACCTGCCTATTGTAATTTTGCATGAAAGCGGTAGTAGAGAGAAAAACTGCCTTGAGTCCTGTTGTTGGTTGTAATTATTAAATCAGAACTCTCAAAACATACCATATCTTTAATACATATAGTACTTGTGAAGCATTTCAAGGAGCTTTAAAAAAAAAAAAAAAAAACCTGACCTATAATTGTAAAAACAATAGACGATTCAGCATCGTGGCTATAATGTGAAAGGTACGTAGTTAGGTCTGAAATTAACTGCTGACGGGAAAGTCCTTACCAAGATCATCTGGATGAGCAATACAGCAGCTACTGCTGAACAGTCGAGGTTAAAACACAAGACAGAATAAAACGAATAACATCCCTGAAGGCTCTACTATAGCAGCGTACCACAATGGGCAACTGAAGTCAAAATCCTCTGCCTGAAAACACAGCTTCAGCGAGAGTGCTGTAGGAATTCGTTAGGGATTACTGTGTTTTTATTGTGAAAGACCAGCGTTGTAAAACCTCTAGTAATCACAATCGCACAGCACTGTTTCTTTTGACCGGTAGGTGGCAGCAGAGCTTGTATTTAGTTAGACTACTTCAGATTAATTCTACTATATATTAATGTAGGTATTAAAACAATAAATAGACGCTTTGGATTCCTACAGCTAGGACTATATTAGGTGTACAGTAACTGTTTTGAGCTGTTTTGGGTTATTCATTGAAACATTGTGAAATCTGTCAATTGTCAAGGTTTCGAAACTTCTTCAGGTAAAATAACATTTTAAAAGTTTGATTAAATTACGCTGATGTTTAAAAGGAGAAGAGGTCATGGCTCAAAACAAGCCATTCTCCAAAAGGGTTATGCTGTGTTATAGTATTTTGGACAGAATGAATTAGCGATCCACGCATACTGCTTGCTTAAAGAGCTGACCTGCTTCTGTGTTAGTCGCTGTAGTTCCCAGGATTTGCGACAGTGATACAGTCGTGAACTATAATCATCTTTTAAATATGCAATTCATTCAGCCTTTAATCGTCGGTGATGCAATGTATACTTTGGAGCCGGCTGATCTGGAATTCAGTGCCTTGCCAATATTAATGGATCATTAAGATGGGCCTGTTTGTTGAACGTGTCATTTTTCTGAAAGGAATGTTACGATACTAGTTTCAAACATGTCGCAACAAAATCGTTCACACTACAATACAACACTGCTACCGACCACCTTTACACTTAGAACTGAAGTCTGCTTGAAATATCTTTTCAAACTGGGCGCCCTGGTGCACTGTTAGTGTAAGGATTGTTGCCCACCTTGTCAAACAGGTAACACAGAGATAACGATCCGTGATGTGGCACGGAACAGAAAAGCCAGATGATTTTTTATTTTTTTGTTTTTTTTTTAATCGCTCTTCCTGCAGTGATTCAAAGGACAGATCCCAAACCCCAGGGCACTAGAGCAGCCATTTTGAAAAAAAAAAAAAACAACAACTTTGAAACAGACTTTACAGTTGTGTAAAACGTTGTCAGGATGTTAACAGTGAAAATAAAAAATGGCAGGTATGTTATTTAAACAGTTATAGCAACACGCTGGGACAAGTAAAGCTGTATATGTTTTCAGAACCCCTCTACTTTAAAGCTGCAGCATTTAATATCGCCATGCAGATTGAAAAGATACAAACATGTCTTGTTTTCATGGAAACCCCAAATTCAGAGCACAATCCGCATCTTAATAGTAGAGTAGCATATCTGTGGTGGTTCTTATTTTTTTGTGAATTGCATCAGTTCCATCTGGAATTCTGGCTTGCACATGGAAAAGATATTTCCCAGGTGCAGGATTGTCTCATCGATTCATTCAGTGAAGTTAGAAACCAGCACCAGCTGTGCAGTCCACCCATTGTACCATCGCCCCTTTCAAGAGGTCAGATCTGCTGATTTGCCTGTGGCGATTGACACTGACTCCCAATAAGGAGATATAAACTTTGCACTTCATTTTCTCAGCTCATGTCAGGAACAGCCCACTCACACAAATACAGGTGCTGTTGGCTGTCACATGTGCATTCAATAGTTATACTTCCCTTTTACACTCTCGGTAGTACACACTCCCTGTACCACGCTCTACAGATATATCTCTCTCTCTCTCTGTTAGCAATGTTGACTGGTGAGAACAGCAGGCTAACTGCAAACAACACAAGGAAGTAAATTTGCCCTTCGGATTTAAAACTTCATCACAATTAATATAAAATCAAAAGATGTGAAAACACCGGGATTATTCAAAGAAGGAGTGAACAAAGGTAGGCTTCATGTTGCTTCATTATTATTGAAGCTATTTAAACAATATTAACAATATGCTGTAACTGTCCTTACTCTGACTGAGGGCTGCTGTTCTCCAGAGCTCCTTGGTAATCTCAGTAGGTCCTGCTGAATCAAGAAACAACTGAAATGATTTGAATTGTGTTTATGGTTTGGAAATTGGACGCAAGCTGCCGGTATGTTAGGCTGAGGTCAGGAACGGTTCAGTAAAGTCTGGTGTGTTGTAAACAGCCCATGTGTCCATGTGCTTGCTGGGTAATCTGCTGCCGAAAGGGTCATGTTCATTATCGTGACATTTTTCAGAAAACAGCAGGGCTGTCTTTTCCTAATTTCGCCTTTTTTCCACAAACATATATTTGTTAGCATACATTGCAAGTTG